>NC_142513.1:34581363-34884393 GCF_057876585.1 Rhinolophus sinicus
ATGAAAATATATAGGTGTGTGTGTGTGTGTGTGTGTGTGTGTGTGTGTGTAAGTAACTGTACTAAAAAGTACAGTTCATTTATTTATCGTTAGAACTTTGTAACGTACCTCTCTTGTATTTTATAATTCTGTATAGCTCAAAACCAACCATTCATTATAGGGTTTTTTTGGTCAATAAATATTATATTTTCAAGATGATGTATTTTGATTCCTGATCATATTCTGGTCAGTTTTCTTCAATTTGATCTCTATAGACAGCTTCATAAAACTGAGATTTTATTTTTTTACACTTAAATAATTATGCTATCTATGGTTGTGTAATTGTATGATTTTCTGTTTTTTTGTTGTGATTTTAACAGATTTTATTTTACTGTATATGACAAAGTAAAAAATTTAAAATAATATGCTGTAATATGGATACTCATAAATGTTCTACTAAATATTGTTTGGTTTTGGTATAAATCCTGACCCTGAATGGCAAATTTATCTTAATTATTAGAAATTATTTACCTGTGTTATATAGAAAGCATCTTATGGATTTGGCTTGTGTATATTTTTAAATTTAAATTTCATTTGTTTTTTATTCTTTATTATATAATCATACTCTGTTAGGCAGCTTCTCTTTGGAAGACAAAAGGAGGACTTTATGTTTTTGAACCTATAATTCGTAGTTTTACTTCTTTAGGCCAATACTATGAACTCTGAACCTCATTCCTAATTCTTCCATCTTTCCTTTTTTTGAGAACTTTTGGAACAAATTGTGATCTATTTTGAGCATATCTCAGTTGTCAAGAATGTATTCTCAGCCTTTCTCCTAAGAGGATTTCTTGATTGAAAGTCCTTCGGCGTGCTGTGATTGTGTGTATTTATGTAAGGGCCTGACTTTGTTTCAACATGACATAGTGAATTATAAAAACGTGTTTATCACTGCATTGCTGGTAGTGACAAAGGCGAGGAATAACTTTAATGTATATCAAGAGGGAGAATGGTTGCAATGGAATATTGTGGAGCTGTTAAAATATGGATTTTATCTATTCATTTTTAAAGGAATGTCTGTGATATTTTAGTAAGTGTGGAAAGCTAGTTATAATTCATAAAATGTCCTGTTTCTAAAAACTTGCTTTTATAAAATATGTTGTGTATGTTTGAAATAAAGGAAGTTATAATTATCTTAAATTGTGGGATAGAGGATAAAGAAGGAATAGGGATGATCTGTTTTTCCTTTTCATATTTATGTTTTATCACATTGGTTTCAGTGATAGTGTTAACTCTTGTAATTTTTGAGGAAGAGTTTAAGAATTATAGAAAAAGTACTTAAGTGTAATTTTACTCTATTTTTATAACTTTATAGAAAAATTTAGTAATTAGAAAATAATACTTATAGTGGTCAGTGATATACATGACTTACTATTACTGTGAAATGAGGTAAGGAAGATGCAACATTGATTATGACCCATGGGAACACTGAGATAGAAGCCACCTTTACCTATAGGAGACAATGATGAGTCAGGGTAAGTTTGCACATTTGAAATGTGGTCAAAATTCTTTTTATAGGAACTAGTTTCAGCTTAACCTGCTTTCTTTCCCTCTCAGTGCTTTTGCATTTGCAACATTAAATTGCCCAACAAAATTTAATTGAAATGACTTGTATCCCTTTTTTTCTACCTCTTCTTAGAAAGGACCAGGCAAAAGAGGAGCATCCAGCAGTATAAAGAGGAAAAAGATGAATATTATTTGAATACTGTGCTGGAGAACACACTGATTAGAATCAGGCATGGTGGACCTTGCTCAGATCAAAAATTTTCTGGGCCTCTGTCTATTTAGCTGTAAGTTAAGGGGTTTGGGCTCTCTTGGAAATAGGATTACATAAATAAAGAATCCTTGCATAATAGAGAATTGATTTTAAAATGCAATATTTCATATGCCAACACAAATAGCTTTACCTTTTTGGGGGGGATGAAATTAATATAATGATACATATAGACGTGAAGTTGGGCGTTACTTTGGTCTACTAGAATATTAGAATATTTTTCTTTAAGACGTGATTGCTGCTACATAAGGAAAATTAATACAGTAGCAAATATCTATGGCTATCTTAGGCGTGTACAGTTAACATCATGAGTTCATAAGGTATAATTTTAAAATATAGCAGTTTAAAATACAGCAAAGTGACAGTTAATAGAAATGGAAGTGTCAGAAAATAGTTCTGTTGTAATATTGAAGGAGACAAAAGCCTTAAATTTATTTTGTATTATACCAATGGGATTGTGTGTATGACTTTAAAAATTACAGTTTACTTGAGGAAAGAATATTATGTCTGTGGGATAGAGATGAATTATTACTATTAAACTTCCCATTATGTGAAGTCAGTGAACCCAGTATTCACAGCAGAGATTTGCTTTTTATTTTTGTCTCTACCAACATTCTTCCCCTCAGCTTGAATAATTATAAATCCCTTTGGTTATTTTAATATTTGGTTAAATAAACCGTATTACCATGTTTTACTCCTTTCAACTAGTTTATCAAAGGATTGTGAAACCCAGTATTTTCCAAATTTCAAATAGTTTCATACAATATTGAGTCAAGTTTGTAGTATATGTTTGTGTACAATATGAACTGTAAACTGATTTATGAATTGTAGTCTATATTTGTCATCTGTATATTTCAGAGGCTTATCAGTTATTTGGCTTTTATTATAACTTACAGGATTATTTTAAAGATTGAAAGAGACTATGAATAGAAGAAACACTTTGAAAACAAGATTATACGAACATAAATTACTGTTTTAGTCACTGGTTAAAAAAGATTAGAGGACCTATAGTATGTTCTTAAGGGTTGAAAATACTTTGCAAAGCACTTACTTATGCTAGGTGCAGCTTTATGGTACAGTTTTATGAATAGCACTGTTTTACTGAGAGAAAAAATTGAGATAGTTTACTAGATAATTGACTCTACCAGTAACATACATTGAGATATGGAAATATATGACATAAAATAATTAAGAAAAAATAAAGAAAAATTTCCAATTCAATCAATAGACTTTTACAAATAGTTAACTTTTTTTTATAAGCGACTCTGAAAATACCCAATAATATTTTAAAGTTGAGACCTCACTATATGACCATAAGGTATTAAAGTTAATTATACTTCGGTTTCTAACTCGGCCAAAACTAAACTCGTCTTCGTTTCAAGTCTGTTCACCCTTTACCCTTTTTTTCTGGAGCTGTCTCAAGTTATTTACTATTCTCCAGTAACACCTGTTTCTAGCAAGTCCTAAATTATTAAAGTTTCTTCTTTAAAATGTCTTTTTTGATGCCTCTATTTCTGTCACTCCTGCCATTACTTGAGATCAAGCTCTAAACATTTTTTATTTGGATTATAATGGCAGCCTCATAACTCATCCGTCTTTAAAGTCTTGCTGCATCCCATCCATACCATTCTCAAAGCAGTCTTTCTAAAGGTAAATCTAATCAAGTCACTCTTTTGGCATTCTACCCTTTAAAAGTTCTTTGACAAAGGACTAAATTCATACTATAAAGGACCTCTTTATGACACTGCAAGATAGTTAGAAGCACATAACCATGGTTCAGATCCCTGTTCCACCCTATGTGACCTCTAGTAAGTTTAGATTTATTCCTCAGTTTGTAAAAGGAAGTTGATCACAATCACCTACCTTGTGGGATCATTGTGAGGATTTTACGTATGTGAAAGTGCTTAGTACTTTGCCTGGCACATATGTTAACTGCTCTTGTGATTACTTCTCTAGCCTCATCTCTTCACTGTCCTTTCTCTATATGGGATTGTCCAAAGTACTTCTTGTACTTTATTGGCTGTTTACTTTTCTGTCTCCACCACTACATTCAAAGCTTATCTAGGGTCCATGAGTTGCCTTATTTTTCATTATATCCCCTATGCGAGGCATTACACTTGGATTGCATGTCCTTATTAAATATTGGCAGAAAGACTTAATCCTGGTAGGTCCTGAGAGATTGGAAAAGTATAAAATACATACTGAAAAATTATTCTCTACCTTGGGTTTCTAAAGAACTTTTGTAAGCTGTTTTTTATTGGCCTTTGTCTTTATTTCACCTAGCATGATGCTTGGCAATAAATAAGTGCTCAGTAAATGTTGAATTAATCGATCAACTTGAAATCAAAATTTGAGTCTCAATATGAATGACACAGTGGATATGGGACATAGTTGTTTTGGTAGAGATGTCATCAGTTTTCATGTCCCATTTCTGCTATAATTGAGAAGAAAGAAATTCTATACTGCACGTCTGAGCCTGCAATCTATTTTATAAACATTTATCTGAGTTCTTTTTTGTTGTTCTTTTCTATGTGCGTTTCCTCACTAAAATTCCATTTTGGTTCCCTTCCCTTAGCCAGTACAAAGGTGGCTTATGGATACTTCTCTCTGTGAAATGACTTGGTTTTATTAGACATTGATCAGTTAAGGAGATCCGAAAAAGAAAAGGTGAATCACTGAAAAGAGAAAAGAAGCTTCTCTTCCCTTCTGTGTATAAAAGACATTATTCTTTAATAGCCAGATAAAATTGAAATTAGCTGATTTACAAAATTGCCAATTAGATGTCATACTTAATTGTAGGTCCTGTGTCTAGGCTGGGTATTAGATATAATTTAGATTGAAGTAGTCTCTGGGGTTCGATCATTAAAAAACTTGAAAAGTCATTTATTAACCACTGGTTGTAGATGTCTTTTCTGTTACACTTGGTACTAATTTTTAGTATCACGAAATATAAGATTTACTTTGTCCCTCATTTAATGGGAAAGTGGCAGATAAGGAAGTGGAAGAGGGAGTCAGGGATCATTTAATGAAAGGTCTGATAGACCAGTGCCTTTTCATGATGTGCAAACTAGTATACATATGAATTCCCTGTTAAAATACAGATTCTGATTCAGTTAAGTGAGGGGTAGGACCCTATCTATATTAAATATATTATCTGTATTTAATAGGTGGGTTGATGCTCCCAAGTGATGCTGCTGCTGCTGCTGCTGGTCTAACCACACTTTGAACAGCAAGATTATAGTCTGTTTTGACGAGTTTAGCCTTTATTCTGAGGGGCTGGAAGGAGTTACATGATCAAACTTTAAGAAAATCTTGCTTACATAGGCATAGAAAAGGAGGCATGGTGATAATTAGGCTTGACGAAGAAAAATAATTGTGTGATACTGAAGAGGAGGAGGAGGAAATGGAGGCAAGAAATGTGCAGAATGTAGAATAGAAAGTTCTTGGTTATTAATCGGGTGTGGAAGGGATTTGTTGAGGGGGAGGTAGTTTGGTATGTTCCTAGGTTTGGAAATTGGCTAACTGGCAGGTGATGTTTACTGAGGGAGGAGAAACAGGTGGATCTTCTTGTGCCTGGAGGGGGTGGGTGCAATAAGGAAATAGATATCTGCCAGGCAGTCCCAAATGACTAAATCATCCTGCCTGGAAAGTACATACACACATTGGGAACTCGTTAAATAAGCTTATTTCAGCATTTATTGAGAGCTTGCTGATTGCCAAGTTCCCTGCTAATAATGCTTAGCACACTAGAAGGGGTGAAGTGGGATGTCTTTCCCAAAGGATCTCACTATTGAGTGGGGGAGATAGAACCAAATGAGTAATTGCAATCTAGCGGATCCACACAACAATGAAGAATACTGTGGAAACTTAGAATAGCTGACAATTCAACAAGAAGGGTGAAGAGGAATGCCACAAGCAGGTGGATAGGAGAGTGAAAGGTACGATGTACATCCCAGACACAATGGGAAGTTACCTTTTGAGTGCAAGTTGTAGATCATTTGCTATAGCAACAGCTCCAAGTGGAAAGCTGGATGGTAGAAGAGGCTGTAGAGATGAGCAGGGGTCTGATTATAAGAAGTCTTCTTGGCCATGTAACCCCTTAACCTGTACATAATGAGGGGATGGCCACTTGAAATGGTTAGTTTTGCACCTTGCATTTTAGAGGGAACATTCTAATATCAGTGTGAAGGATGAATTGGAGAGAGGTAAAATGTGGGACTTGAATCCCAGGTAGACAGTCTAAGGTAGTGACCTAATTCTGCAAAATTAAGCCCCAAACTCAAATTCCTTAAAGGGTCAGGCAGACAAGATGAATATGGGAAGTGGCAGTGGTGGAAGGCTTAGAGAGGGGCAGGTTCTATGGTGAAAGGAAATGTAGCAGGTATTCCCTTCTGCTTACCAAGGAATCTACTTTAAAAAATTTAAATACCATTATGCTACAAAATAAAACACCCTTAAAATTGTTGTTTCTGATTAAAACCAAGGCGATTGCAATGGTGACAGAAATGAAAAATTATTTGGGAAGTAGAATTTCTGTCTTGAGAGATTGAATGGTTGTATTACCCACTAATGGCATGGGGATAAAGGAGGAATCACACTTTTGCTGAAAAATGAGGAGTTAGGTTTGGACATGTTGTATATGAGATGCTTGCGTAATGTCCAAGTCAGGATAGCTAGTGTACCATTGTCAGAGCTGGGCTGGAGAATGAGATTTGGAAAGCCCTCCATATGGTAGAGTGAAGATTCTCTAAGGGAAAACGTAATGGGGAAAGAGGAGTGAGGATGGAAACCCAAGGTCTAAGCTTTGATAATAGCCAGTGAGGGGACCAACAGAGTACTGTTCATGGTAAAAGTGAGTCTGGTGATTTGGCTATGCTAGAGACAAGGGATCAGTAAAAGGTTGTTCAGTTGTGACAGTTGCCAGAGAGAGGTGAGGGGAAAAAAAAAAAAAATTCGCCCTTCAGATTTGTTACAACGGCCACTGACAAATTTGTCCAGAACAATTTCAGTGAGTCCACAACCTAGAAAACTGAATTATGGAGTGACTGCGAGGTGAGAAAGCCCAGACAGTTGTTTTCCTTCTTAAGAAAACTTGCTCTGCTTTTGCTATTTAGTGAAGGCACTTTCTTAGAGCTTAAGTTCATGACTTGAGTGATCTAACTTACAGGCTTCCTATCTGAAAGTAGTTCTATATGAAATAAATTTATTAATACAAATATGCTGACAAAAGTCCTAAGAATATAAAGGTAAATGTGATCATTTTTAAACTGAAAAGCTGCTGTAAGAAAGCTAATTTAGAAAATAAGTTTTTATATTTGTAGGCTTATTCATCTGTCCTCATTAATGTTATATAGCAATCTTTATGAAACTCCAAGTAAATATTTTCTACACATTTCCAGTTAAAAAAAAATCTATGCATTCATTTTTTGTCTTAAACATGATTTGAGCATTCTAAAAATTATTTGGCTTCAGGAAGACATTTCCTTTTTAGTACTTAAAAATGGGCTTAAATATTGAAGTACTTTAAAAGTTTTATCCTAGACCTTTTCTTTCTTTTGACTTTAGTTATTCATAGTCTTTGCAATGCCACCCTCTAGTGATAGCTTCCCAAAATGCATTAACTAACTTGCTGAAAAGTCTGTCCCATTTCCTCCACTCTGTGAGTCCTTTGCCACAGCATGTATTGCTTGGTGTACTCTTTTACTGCATGTCAGTTGAGTTGTGTCCAGTTAGACTTCTTATTCTCCTTTAATGGCATTAGGGAAAGATCAGGAGCTTTAGAGCCACAAAATTTTGGTTTGAGTCCTTATACCTCCATTTATCAGACTGCACGTAGAGCAAGTTAGTTATCTGTCCAGTTCTTCTGGGAAGTGAATGAAAATGTCTTTTTATGGCACCTGACACAGTAAAGAGTAGACATTCGATATGTGCCAGCTCACTCTTTCACCCTCTTCTCCCCATCCTCGTTAAGCAGGCTTCGGGTCTGTTCCGTTTTTCTACCCCTCTAAATTCTCTTGTTCTAAAGCATCTTACTATGTTGTAATTGCCTATATACTTGTCCATGTTACGTAACTTCTAGAGGCCAGGGATCATGTTTGGCTTGTGCATATTTGTATTTAGTATTTAGCACGACTCCAGTACCTACAGGATCCTCAAATATTAGATATTTGTTGAATGACTGAATTATGATTGAATAAATGAAAACCACTTAATAGGAATCCTGGTGTGTGTTAGAGAAGTTTCTCTGGTATTGTGCAGAATGCAAATGGTTAATACATGGTATAATGTGATTTTAGCCATAGCCTCTTATAGAGGTATTTATTTGATAATTTTTTTCAATTCTTTCTGTAGTTATTGGCCTTTTTAGGTTTCTGATAATATGATAATTTGTTTTCCTTAAAAGTTGTCAACATCTAGTTTACAAAATTTATTAGCAAATAGTTGTACATAGAATTTTCTTATAACATTTGATGTCTTCCATATCTGATAAAGTCCTTTTATCATTACCAATTTTACGCCTTGTATTTTCTTAAATATTTAGATTGGAGGTATGTATATTTTATTGGTATTTTTGAAACACTGGGATTATTTTGAACTTTTCTGTTTAAAAAATGCATAATTTTATCTATATTTTCTCTTCTAAGTTTTTATTTGTAATGATTTAGTGCTCCTATTTATTTTTTATCTTTTTGTGGAAGCTTTTGTTACGATAAATTTGCTTCTAATGATATCTTTGACAAAGTCCCATAGGGTTTGATATATACTGGTTTTGTTATTTTTTAAGCTTTTAATAAATGCAGCTGTGATTTCTTCCTTGACCTGTTATTTAGGTGGATATTTTTAAATTATTAAGTGTGTGTTTAAAATACAGTTGTTAATTTTTAGCATTATTATCATTAGAGAATAAGGCACATGCAATTTCTATTTTTTGAGATTTTTTTCTTGTGATACATGTAAGATTAATATTTAAAATATACCCTAATCATTGAGAATGAAGGTGAGTCCTCTGTAGGGTTTGTAATTGTATATATTTATTAGCCTTGTTACATATGTTTAAATCCCTTCTATATTTTGAGTGCTTCAACTGTCATATATTTATGAGAAGTATGTTAAAGTTTTGCATTACTTTTGTATGTTTGTCATTTTTCTCGTTTCCAGTATGTTTCAATGCTGTTGTTTTATGCCTAAAAGTTTGTGATTGATACCTTCATAGTGGATTTTACTTTTCATCAATTAAAAATAATATTTTCAATAAATATTTCTGGTCATTTGGATACCCTAATGGGAAAAAAATGAAACTTGACCTCTGCTTCCCACTACGCACATTAGCTTGAAGATCTAAGTGTGAAAAGTAAAATAATGAAGCCTCTAAAGGTCAATGTAAGAAAATATCTTCATTAAGGTAGGAAGATATGAAAATACTTCTTAAATAAGACACAAAACTTAGTAACATAAAGGGAAGGATTGATAAGCTGGATCAAGTTAAGATAAGCTGGACAAGTTCAGTTGGAAAAGTTAAGAGCTTTTGTCATCAGAAGACACCAATAAAAGAGATAAAAAGTAAACCAAAGAATGAGAGGATATACTTAAAACATATACCCGAAAAAGGGCTTGTATCCATATTTGTACAGAAATTCTATAAATCAATATGAAAAAGAGACCCTGGAAGAAAAAGGGGAAGAGACTTGAACAGGCATTTCACAAAAGAGGAAACTCAGATGGCTAATAATTATGTGAAAAACTGCTCAACTTACTCACCAGGGAAATACTAATTAAAACCATAATGAGATACTATTACAATACTGGAATAGCTGAAATTAAAACGATTGACAATACCAAGTTCAGAATGTAGATAGTAAAGAAACTCACTGTTGCTGGGAGTATAAATTGGGAAAATCACTTTTGTAAATTCTGGCATCATCTACTAAAGCTCCATGTACACAGGTATATATAAGTATATGGATACCTATATAGTCCAGCAATTTCCATAGGAATTTTGGCAGCTATCCTCTAAAAGACAAGTAGTCACGTGCAGTGCAGCATTATTTGTGTTAGCCAAAACCTGGAAGCAAAATGTTCAGCAGCAATAAAATGGATAAACAAATTGAATATTCAATCCAATATTATATGGTAACGAGTAGAACAATGAAAATGCACAATTTACAGTGTCATGCAACAACAAAGATAAATTACACAATACTGTTCACTGAAAGGAACCAGGCGTAAAGGAATACATATTGTATATGATTCCATGTATATAAAATTCAAAGCAGGCAAAACCTAAGGATTAGAACCCCAGGATAGTGGTAACTTTTGTGGAGGAGGAAGGATAGAGATTGGGAAGTGGTACCTTACTACGTGGACTTCTAGGTGTTAATAGTAACGTTCTATTTCTTGATGTGTGGTGTATACAGGAGTACACTGACTTTTGGAATAATTTAATGAGGTGTATAATTTATGATTTGTGAGCTTTTATGCATGTATGTTATACTTTGATAAAAATGTTCAAATTACAGAAAACTAAAGATGTTGCTTTAGTGTGAAGATACTAAAATAATATTAGAAATTCAATACAAGTTAACCACAATTTTGTCACCTATTGAAAATTTCAATAAGTGACATTCTCTGCCAGTCATTTGCCTGTATATTCCCATATCCAATCCCAACTCTTCTCTCTCCTGCTCTATATTGCAGGACACATTAAAAACAAAACAAAACTTTTTTCATGAATTCTATTCTGATTTTGTTTTTAATTTCATTTGCCAGTTATGTCTTTTTTTAAATTATTTTTTCCTATAGAATTTTCACCCATTTTGAGAGTCTTTGTCTTTTACAAAGGAATTTTAATTCATTTTTCATTCATAATCATAAATGATTTTAATTTAATATTTTATGCTTTATTGCTATTGGTATGCAGACTGCGTGTAGGAGATTAAACTAAATTTTTAAGTCTGCTGAAAATTATCTTTAAATTTCCTGAATATTTGAATCTATATTTTTCTAATTATCAGTATCAAGAATAAACAAAACAATTTCACTTCCCTCATCTGCTTTCTCTCATTGTTTTATTGATGTAGTTTATTCAGATTGAATTTTATTTTCAAATTTATTTTTGCATTTTAATCTCAGGAGTTAATCATGAGACTTAAACTCTGTTTTATAATGTATTTACAATCATTAGTTTATTAACTCAAAAATTTATTGAGCACCTACTAAGCACCAGACACATCATATAAATAAAAAAGATAGATGGGGCCCCTGATCTCATCAAGCTTTATATTCTTTAAGGCAGATGGTCAAAAAAGTAAGTAAATAAGATAATTTTATATTTTGAAGGGTAGTATGAAGGGAATAAACGGCAAATGATAGAGAATGACTAACTGCAGTTGGGAATGATGCCAAGTCAGATAAATTGGTCAGAAAAGGGCTTATGGAAGCAGTGACATTTAGGCTGAGACTTGAAGAACAAGAAAGGACATAGAGCTGGAGGAAGAGCAGTCCAGGCTGAGGGTAACCGATGCCTTTATATTTTGAAGAACTTTTATTCAACATTACTTATTGTACCTTATCAGGTATTGTACTAGGTATTTAAAATGTAGTCACAAACAAAGTTTTTGCTTTCAAAGCGCTTACATTTTACCCAGAACAGACAAATGGATCAATAAAAATTTCAGACTGTGGTAAGTGCTATGAAGAAGATAAAATGGGTAAGATGCTGAATGAGGAGAGGGGACCATGGAAAGTTTTTCTAAGGAGGTGATATTTGAATTAATAACTCAATAATAAAAAAATCCAGGCATTTGAAAATCTAGGGGAAGAGCATCTAGGGCAGGGTTTCAGGTGGGTTGGAGCAGTTACTGAGGTTGAGTTGTGTAGGACCTTACATGTTACGGTAAGGAACTTACACTTTATTCTGAGTTTAGTGGGAAACTATAGATTCAATTGCTGTTTCAAAAAGATCCCCAAGTACAGGGCCTTAAACAAAAAAGATGTTACTGATGTAATAACTTAGTCCAGAGATGGTAGCTGATTCTGTTCCACAAAGTTGTCTAACAACCATGGTTCCTTCTGTCTTGGTCTCTAACCATCTGCTAAAGTGTTATCCTTGTTTATGTGGTCCAAGCCACATTACCACCTACAAGTCCATGTCTCTAACTTTGCAAAAGGAATAAAGGACTGGTAAATTTTTTTTAAGTGTAGCTTCCACTTACATTTTATTAGTCATCACTTAGTCATATGGCCAAACTTAGTAACCTGGAACTTTAAATGTATAAGTCCCTAGCTGGTTGGCCTTGTACCCTGTTAAAACTTGTGTATATGTATGGATTATTACTAAACAGAAGAAATGAATAGTAGATACTGGGGGCCAATTAGTAATTTCTGTCACAAAGCCATTGAAGTGTTTGCAACAAGGGAGTGAACATTCATTTTTTAAGATTATTCTGGTTGTTGAGCGTATATTATGTGAGGTGGGGAGGATAACAAATGAAAATGGGGACCAGTTAAAGTGAGAGGTTGATGATGACCTGGACCAGGTAGAGGCAGTGAACGTGGAGAGAAGTAGGTTGATTTGAGATAAATTTTAGAAGTAGAATGATTTGCTGCTGAAGGCTAGATCCTGTGTTTCTCCGAAAATAACACCTAGCTGGACAATCAGCTCTAATGCGTCTTTTGGAGCAAACATTAATATAAGACCTGGTATATTATATTATATTATATTATATTATATTATATTATATTATTATATTATATTACATTATATTACATTACATTACATTACATTATATTATATTATGTTATATTATAGACTCAGTATTATATAAGACACAATCTATATTATATATTATGTTACATTATATTATATTATATTATATTATATTATATTATATTATATTATATTATATTATATTATATTATATTATATTATATTATATTATATTATTATATATTATATTGTATTAAAAGACCCGGTCTTATTTTATTATAAGTAGAATAGTAAAATAAGACCGGGTCTTTTGCTCCAAAAGATGCATTAGAACTGATTGTGCGGCTAGATCTCATTTTCGGGAAACATGGTGTCAGGGGACATGTGGGCCGGAGATAATCAGTTTGGGAGCCATTATTCCTAAAGGAATAACCAACTCAAAAGTTAGAAGAGAAGCATATAGGGAGCTTCATATATGTTGGTGGTGTTTTAATTTTTAATCTGGGTGGTTTGTACTTGGATGTTCATTTAAAAAATTTGCTTTTCTTTGAAAAGTTTGTATTAATATATTATCTCTTATATGCTTTACTTTAAATTTTTATTTAAGAATAACTCCTGAACAGTGAAAGAAGAGTGAACATGAAATAAAAATGTGCAGAAAGTGAGTATGGACAACACAGAGAAATTTTCTGTGATGCATATCTGAGAAAGAATGAAATTAATGATTGAAGATCTTGATAAAATAAAATTAAGAGACACATCAGATTGAGATGCTAGGGATTAGAATTTTGGAAGTGGTACATAGTGGGAATGGATGAGTGACATGAGGTAGAGTAGAAGATTGTTAGAGGTGAGAAGGCCAAGGAACCAAAAGGTCAAGTGAATGTTGGTGTTACTGGAAATGATGACAGGAGTGGAATGGAAAGAGCACATTGAGCTAGGAGACAGCTCTGCAGTGACTGGGAGGGTAGAGGAGGACTCCGATGAAGAAAAGAAAGTATAGTCATTCTCAGGTGGAGTTGAAAGAAGAGAAATGGTTTGGGTGTGGGAGTGAGGAGCATTTACTCCTCCTAGCTTTGAGGAACTTGGGGTTAGAGTTAAAATGAAAGCAAAAACACCCCTCAATTTGCAATGAATTGATATTCTTAGAGGACAGATAAGTTTCAGTGAAGTCCAGAGAGTCAAGAAAACTTTCAGCAACAAGGTTAAGGACGTAGTTGAGATTTTCAATCTCTGAGCAGGAGCTCCAGAAAGCATGCGTGCTGGGAATACTTGAGGCCTGCATTGGAGGATGGGAGGAAGTGTAATCATCCATGTACTCAGGAGAATGGGCGTATTTTTCCTTAAATGGTTTCAGTACCTACTACCAGTCCATTTATACCACGGTGTGCTTCCTCTTGGTTACTGTGACTTATTTATAGACTGGCTTTACCATTTCTTTTCATAGTGTTTTGAGATGTATCTAGGGGTTGTATACCTGTTTGAACCTTTGTATATTTCAGCCAGCTAATGAATTCATTGTGCATAGTCTTTGTCCTTAAAAATTCAATAACCATTGTTTCCCTGATTCTAACATTTAAATTGCTTGACAGATATTTTTAAATATTCAAGATTTACATTCTTACTTAGGTGCCTGGTATCTTAATAATATAACCATGAAAATATCATTTGGCAATCCTTATAAATAAATAAAACATGACTAAATAGAAAGGGGAAATTGTGTATTTTATATGCATCATTTACCTTAATGATATCCCATTGCTTGTTTCAGTTCATTATATATATATGTACACCATGGAAGTATGAATATCATGCCCTCTCCCACTGAAAAAAGGTTTTTAAAAAATGTTTCCTTTGAATTATACTTCGAGATATTTTTGTATGTAGGTACACTATTGATTGCATGGTTTAGAAGATTCCAGTGAAAGAAGTTAGACGTAAAGTCTGCTGCTAAAAATTCTTTCCATTTCAATTTGTTGTTAGGTATTTGAGTCAGTTTTTTAAAGTTCTTTTTTTTTTAATTGCATGTAAATGTATGAAAAGATTTAAAAGTAATCTATATGTTGTCAAGATAACCTAAGGAATAATACATTTTTTTAAGTTTGAATTTTGTTATATGCTTTTTTTTCCTTCCGGAATGACACTTTAGTACAGGTTGGTGATTGTACAAATGTGTATCTGATTTTGCATATCAGTACTGAAAGTATGATTGAAGGAGAAGGTGGAGAGGGGGCAGACTCAGAGTTTCAGGGTGTTTATTGTCCTTAAATAGTCTAGAATTGCAGATTTCATAATTTTCCTTAAATTCTTCAGATTTATGACCTAAAAAAATAATGATCATGTGTACAGTTATGGAATTTATCATTACTAGCATCTGAAGCATAACTAGGAGTTATATATCCTTCCAGGTTTGTGACCATGTGAAGCTCAGGAACACACTGAGTCAGTAAGCTAATAGCTTTTTCTTTCTATGAATGTTACACATAGGTTTTAAAAGTCTGTTGGGCTTCCAATGTTATTTTTAAAATTATGTCAGTGATTTTATATATAAAATAATCATTTAGAGCAGTGGTCCTCCAACTGTAATGTGTTTAAGGATCACCTTAAAGCTTGCTAAAAAGATGTCTGCAGCCCTATTCCCAGAGATTTTGCCTTGTTCTGTGGAACACACTTGGTGAAACTACCTTGAAGATTAAAGAATAAAAAAATAGAAGCTTTGGAAGTTAGTGATTTGTGAAGCAGGAAATTAAAATTCATATCTAAATCATTACCATTTTTGCATAGAAACTTACATTAGTTTAACATAAATAAGCCTTTCTGTTACTGTTCACTAGAATACTTAAAGTGATTAGCCTTGCTTTTGAAAATATCCTTTGTATCAGTTTCTTTTTTTATTCCTTCCTTTTCTGCCATTTTCCTTCCCTCCAGTCTTCCTTTCCTTCTTTTAATAAATATTTGAGTGTCTACTGTGTGTTAGTCATTTTGATAGGAATATGGAAGGACTCAGGTATGCAAAAGATATGCATCTAGCCTTGACCTTCTCATTTCAGAGACAGAATCATAAAATAAGTGATTAGTATATAATATATTGAAAGACAAAGTCATTCAGAGTAGTGGAGAAGAATGCGCAAAACGTGACATTTATACTAGCTCTTAGCAGGTGAGTAGGAGTTTGTCAAGGGGATGAAAGTGAATGGCATTTGGGTTAGTGAGAACAATGTTTGCAAAGACGTGGAAGCATTAAAGAGGCTGGTTTGATGAGAGCAGAGTGATGGTTGAGTTGTGGAAAAGAGGTTGATAAGAGATTAGGGCAAGGGACATTATCTTTTGATTTAATTTATTTTAATGTTTAACCTAATACACCAGGGCAGTTGTGGTGAGAGTCAAGAGAAAACACATTTGGCATATTTCAAGAGTAGAATTGGTAGGATTTACAGACTAGTTGGACATGTGTTAGGAGAGTTAAAATTGAACTAAAGTTAGAGGTCTTAGGATGACTAACTGGAAGAGTTAATGATAATGTAGAATCTAAGACATCTCACTTCACAATTGTCAGTCATGCTGGGATTAACAGGGAATTTCTAATCCAATGACTTCTTTTTAGGCCTTATCTTTGTTTCTTTTTTTCAGTTTTATTGAGGTATTATTGACAAATTTTTAAGACATTTAAAGTGTACAACATGATGATTTAGCATAGATATACATTGTGAAAGGATTCCTTCCCTTGCCTTATCCTTTTTGAAGTCATCTCAGTATATGATCACTCACTCTCTCTTCTTTCACAGTCTATAGCCATGTGTGTTTGTGATTTTCCCTCACCCCTATATAAATAAAGCAGTGTGATCTTGCAGTGCACATCAAAAACCTGTGTATGACTTGGTAATTCTGTTTTAGGAGTTGAAAATAAAGATGTCAGAGATCAATTCAAAGATTAATATATAAATAAAAGTCTTTATATTATATTATTTTTAACAATAAAAAATGAGGAATGATGTAAATGCTCTCTAAAAGGGATTGATTAGATAAATTATGGCATATCTTTGTTGGATGGGTAAGTTAAGGAAAGGTTGGGTTGTAACAAAGTACTAGCGATGATTTCATGGTTTAATGAATACTATACTTATTTATTTCTTATTTACAGGAGAATGTTTCAAGTCAGCTGGAAGTTCTACTCCATGTGGTCATTCAGGGACACAGATTCTTTCCATCTTATTTCTCTACCATCTCATGGGGCATTAATGGTCTGAGCTTGGTTGTAGGCAATCCATATTCTTGCTTTATTGAGACTAATTGCTAAGGTGGTCAGTGATGACATAATTGTTATACACAGTGTGACATTTTCTGTCCTCTATTACTTCTCTGTGACATTTGAAGGTGATACTTATTTATTAAGCCTTCTCCTCCATAGGCATCTGCTGATTTCCTTCCTGTCTCTCTGCCGGTTCTTTGTGTCTCTTTCATGTTCTTTCCATTTGCCTTACCTAAAAAGGTTGGTGTTCTCCAGATTTGTGTCTTTGACTCATTTTCATTTATATGTATACCCATGATGATCTCAGTCAGTGCCCCTTACACCTAATAATGTGTTCCAAATCTGCATTTCTAGCCTGAAAATCTTTCTTTTGAGCACCAATACCTGGCCATACAGCACCTTTACTTAAATATTCTCTAGGAAGTTCAAATTTAAGATATCCAAGACTGGGCCGGCCTGGTGGCTCAGGTGGTTGGAGCTCCGTGCTCCTAGCACCAAAGGCTCCCTGTTGGATTCCCACATGGGCCAGTGCCAGATGGCTCAGTTGGTTGGAGCGCAGGCTCTCAACGGCAAGGTTGCCGGTTCAACTCCTCAACTCCCTCAAGGGATGGTGGGCTCTGCCCCCTGCAACTAAGATTTAACAAGCCACCTTGAGCTGAGCTCCCACTGAGCTCCTGGATGGCTCAGTTCGTTGGAACGTGTCTTCTCGACCATAAACAAGGTTGCCGGTTCGACTCCCGCAAGGGATGGTGGGCTGCGCCCCCTGCAACAAACAATGGCAACTGGTTCTGGAGCTGAACTGTACCATCCACAACTATGATTGAAAGGACAACAACTTGACTTGGAAAAAGTCCTGGGTCCTGGAAGTACACACTGTTCCCCAATAAAGTCCTGTTCCCCTTCCCCAGTAAAATCTTAAAAAAAAAAAAAAAAAAGGATATCCAAGACTGACTTATCTTCCTTCCTAAACTGGGTCTCCCACTGCATTGACTCTCATAGTCACCAAATCAGAAACCAGGAAGTCAACCTCAGCAATTTCCTATCCTCCCTCCTCCAGTGAGAACCCTAACGCTTTGTTAAATAGGCCTCTGGAGTATTTTTGCTGACATTTGCCCTTTTCTGACTCCATTTCCACAGTCTTAGTTCATGCCAAAGCTATTTTAAAAGCTTCCTTGGGGATCTAGGTATGTTTCTGTAAGCTCTCTTCCAATCCTACTTATTGATTAAATAGGTCAGTGATTTTTTTTCCCCACACTGGTATTTGGTACGCAGCAGCTATGTGTTTAAATTGTATAACATCTAGCACAGTGTCAAGTGCAATTCAGCTGTTAACAATTAAATTTTACTAATGATAATAAATGAAGGGAGCTTGTGAATAGAGACAAACCAAGATTAGTAATTGTATTAATTAATCATTACAATAATATTCGGAGTCCCAGGAAAAAATTAAATACTATTTTGACACAGGTAGGAAAAAAGTACTAGCGCTAAAAAAAATGATTTTAGTATTTTATTTTAATGTTGAACTTAACGCAGTCAAAGTCAGAGCACTCAAGAAGTTTGTTGCAGATGCTAGCATTATGTGGAGAAAGCAAGAACAAATAGTTCTTGAACTTATTTAATGTGTCAGTTCAACCTCTGCTCTTTTAAATTTGGCTGTACTGTGGGCCCTGATAAGGCTGCACATAATGGAAAGCCATTATGTATGGCATGTCTGGACCATTAACCTGGATTACTCCTGGACACGTGGCCCACCTATTTTGGCTTCTTATTGGCATTGGGCCTGCTGGGTGCTACTCTCTGGTGATTGATCCTTCACACTCTCCCTTGTAATTTGCTTGACTCCTGCATACCTCTGGAGTCTTGACTCTATGTACTCACCTAATTTTAGTGTCTTCAGAGCTTCTGGTGAGAAACTTGCTTCTCTTTTCCCAGCTCATTGGTTGAGCCACCTCTGGCTTACCTGCCAGGAGAGCGGTATTTGATCATAGTCAATCATTATCTTTGCAAAGTAAATATCGTGCTGGATGGCGTGTATGGTACAAGGAAAGGATTCTGCCCAAACTCTCAGATTAGTAGTAATTCTCCTCATCCTCCCACCAACAAACATTTATTGTGTGTTTATTATGTTCTGGGCACTGTTTCACATGTTTTACTATGTCTTAATTTATTTAATTCTCACAACACCCCTATAAGATAGGGACTGTCACAATTTTACAGATGAGACAGCTGAGGCCCAGAAAAGTAAAATTTGACCATGCCACACAGCTAGTAAGTGGCAAAGCTGGGATTCAAATATAGGCATAATGCTTCCAGAACATGTGTTTATTACCATCATCCTTTATTGACTCTTAAGAGGAGTGGATAATACAAATACATATGTAGCTATAACACAAATAGAGATGTTCTTTTAAATAGCATTAAACTACAAGATCACATGCAAAATGTGTGAGTCATTATGGAGGGAAAGGGATAGTGGGCTGCCATCCACTAGTTCTGGGACTTTGGATAAGTAACACAACCTCTCAGGACTTCAGTTTCTTCATCGACAGAGCTCCAAAGTCTCAAAAATTCTGTGGGATTCCAGTTTTTTTCTTTGTTAACTTAGGCCTTGTAATTCCCTCTTTCCCCTGTTTTGTTTTGATTTAGGTACCACAGCTTAAGTCATATCTTCTGCAAAATGTCAACTTTTCCTAAGTTCTACCACTGAGTTATAGCTTTGTATGTGATACTTCAGAGAAGTTTATTATCATGTGCTTCACTATGTGGATTTTGACTCCTGTAGGACAAATCGAGTTCTCTTAAACATAAACACATTTAGTAGTCAGTTGGTCAATGAATTCTGTATTTAGTGTGTATTTATTAGATATCTGCCTCTGTGCTCGACTTTATGAAATCTTGATATGTTAGTCAATTAATTAGTTGTTGATTCTGTACCAACAACTAAAATTAATTAGTTGTTGGTTCTGTACCAACAACTATTTAAGTCTTACAGAAATGTTCACTGTATAATATTTAAAAACCTAGTCTTTAAAATTGGTTCATTTTCAGGAAATGACAATATACCCAAATGTCATTTTAAAACATTTTTTTGTGTGTGTCAGATGAGAGACAAACACAAACAGTGATTCAAAATATTTTCAAAAATTTTCCCAAGATCCACAGTAACAAACATCTTTTATATTATGACCCATAAATGTGTGTATTTATGTATAAACAATACTTTACTATGTGCAATGCATTGTAATATTTTAATTCTATATCATTTTGTGAAAAAGTTTATTGCAGTCTACAAACTGACTTTGAAACCCACTAATGGGTCTTAACCACAGACTGAAAAAATCCCACACTTAAATAATGAAAAAAGAAGGCAAAATTATACGTGCTACTGTTTTTCTTATTTTTCAGTTTTTAATATTATTTCTTTGAATCAGCATTTATCTGTTTTTACAAATTAGGGTTTCATAAACTTTAGGGAAGAAATTTGATTTTCTTACTTTTTGGAGTATTACTTTATGAACTTTATTGATTTTTCTACAACATTAGTTGAAGTATTAGTTACATTATTTTTGTATAGACTTTAGACTAAGAGCCATATACTATGTAGTCATAATTTTTAACTAAATTGATTTTTAGCAGATTATATTTTTAGGATAAAACACATTTTAATACCTGAGCTTCCGCCACAAACTTTTTCATGGACTGTCACATTAAACTTAAAAAAAAAAAAGTAAGAATGAAGTGTGTCCTTATGTAAAGAACTTACAGATCTAATTTTTTTAAACTTGTGAAGCACATTCCTAATTATGAGTCAATATTGCACAGTGGTTAAACATATGGCCTCTAGAACCTCATTTCCTGGGTTCAAATCTCAGCTCTGTGAGTTGTAAGATTTTGGGTAAGTTAGCTGTTTAATGTCTTTGTACCTCAGTTTCCATAAGTTACCTACATAATTTATAAGTTAGGGTGGTTATAATGATTCAAAGTGTTAAAATAGAGAAACTCCATATAAAATAGATTGGTAAAAATTTGACCATATCATTTGGGAAAGAGGGTGGAGTTAGGATGTATACAGATGGATCCATTCTTTTTATTTAGAAATATTACGCAGCCTACCCACTGTTCTGCACACACATTCCTCCTTATTCTAGCATATCCATTCCTTCTCAAATCTTAGGTTCTTTTAGGTGCTGTAGATGTTAGACTAGAAGACTCTCTCTCCTAGGCTTACTCATAGTAGCTGTTATGTTGGGGGTTTTCACCTTCATTTTTGTGCTGAATCTTATTCAAAGTCTTCTCTTGTAACCTTTCCCCTGCCCCCGTCCCGCCTTTAATCCCCACTTCCTCTTCCTTCTCCTATCAGTTAGCTTTGCTGTGTAAGAAACCTTTCCAAAGCTTAGTGGTTTAAAACAACATCCTTTTCTTACTGCTCATTAGCCTCTGGTTAACCAGGAGGTTCTGTAGTCAGCGGATGGTTCTGGATAGTCTCATTCACATGTCTGGCTGACAGTTGTCAGACTGGCTGATCTAGGGAGCCTCAGCTGAAATGGTTGGTCTTCACTCAAACTGGCCTGTTAATCTCCAATAGGCCAGCCTGGGCTTTGTCACATGGTGGTCTTGGCACAGCAAGAAAGGGCAAATACCAGTGCGCAAGCACTCTTTAAACCTCTGCTTGGGTCCCATTTGTTGATGTCCCATTGGTCAAAGCAAATCGCATGGAAAAGTTCAGAGTCATTGTGGAAGAATACTATACAAGGGCATAGACACAGGGAAGTGTGATTCTTTGGAGCTTTTTTGGACCAATTTACTAAGCACATTCTGAGTTACGGAATTTTTACCACATCTTGGTTCCCAATATAAGTTTTAATTGCAGTTTTATTGTTTGACATGCAAACATTTATTTTCATTTGATAAAAACTTGCCCAATTTTTTTAAATGCCATTTCAGTAACTTTTCTATATCTAGTAGATACTTTGGATTTATACTCATTAATATTTTGAAGCTCTACTGCCGAAATCCTACACCGAAATGCCTGTGTGAAGCCAGCCTGGTTTAAGTATAAACAAATATATTCTGTTGTAAACTGGAAAGCAAAGGATGCCTGTCCAAAGGGTATAGCCCTTACATGTCATGTGAGGATGTGAGCCTAGTATTTCCAGATCTCCTGATTTTTCAAGAGAAGTAGGAAATCTAAGTTTTAGTGTGAAAAATCCTGGTTTTGAATTCTATCTTTTAATTAAAAAATTTAAATGCAATTTAAAAAGTAACGATAATGATATTCTTCAAGCTGAAGAAAATCTTATAATTGGGGTGAATTCAAGCAAAACCCTCAATTTGTAACTTATTTTTTAATGGATCCCTGTAGGGTGGATGTTGAGGAAAATTTGCTTTCATTGGTTGATGTGAGCTTTTGTTTATTAGCTTTTATCTGCTCCTGCATGTGAGGTGATTTCTGTGCTGTGAAAAGGATTGAGTAAATTCCCCCTTTGGTCTCATTCTCCCGAGTAGGGGAGATACGAGATGATGTTGCTTTCTGGGTCTCGTTCTCCTGAGCAGGGAAGACATGGGATGAGGTTGTTTTTCTGTTGCCTTTTGGTCTCATTCTCCTGAGCAGGGGAGACACGAGATGATGTTTGTTGTTCTGTTCATGTTGTGAGGTGATGGTTAGCTTAGGGTTAAAGAAATTCTTGATCAGGGGTTGAGAGAACTCCTCCTTTGTTCTATCTGTTTCGCCCACATCAGCTGGTGAAGTGAAGAAGTAGCTAAGTTATATCAGGACGACGTGACAGACACAGTGCCAGGCCTTGTTGCTTATCTGGATGAATTGGCCTTTTGGCCGGATGGGCAACATTCATATCAGGAAC
This sequence comes from Rhinolophus sinicus, assembly GCF_057876585.1. Lineage (NCBI taxonomy): Eukaryota > Metazoa > Chordata > Mammalia > Chiroptera > Rhinolophidae > Rhinolophus > Rhinolophus sinicus. Next base: position 34,603,992 of record NC_142513.1, read on the forward strand.
TGCCGGACCCTCCCAGAACTGGCCATTCCCGGAGGGGGAGGCAGGAACAAGAAACTTGGCTCTAAGGTATAGCTGAGAAAAATACATAAGACAAACCTCAGTTGGTAGTGTTATTATTATTTCGTCATTTGGTCATTTGTTGTTGGTGATTTTTCATCATTCTAACATTTTGAAGACTTCCAGCAACATGCAGCTTACAGCACCAGGGGATGTCCTGACTTTCAGTTGGGAACCTGGTGAGGTCTGGCTGGTTCCCGGCCTCTCCAGTGCTGTTCCCCACGGTTAGCCTCCTTGAGAACTTCTTAGCATCTAGAAAACTTGTATGCAGCTTGCAGCTTATAGCATCAGAAGACGTCCTAACTTCTAACAACAACAAAAGCAATGACAACAACAGCAACATTCTTCAGATTGTTAACACCTTGAAAACTTATATACAGCTTGCAGCTTGTAGCATCAGAAGACGCCTTGACTTCTAACAATAACAACAACAACAACACCAACAACAAAGACAGCAGCAACATTCTTGGGAACTAACAAGCAGCTGTGTGGGAGACTTGAGCTTCTCTCAGCTACAGACATGACAAGGTTTTGATTTATGACTTTTCTAGTACTATTCTCCCCCAGTTTGGTGAGCTTTTGGCATCTACTGTAATAGTTACTATCCTATAGAGCTCATTACTGCTTTTGGATACTCCTTACTGATGTTATTTGTGTCTTTAGCCAAGTGATTTTTTTATCAATAGTAAATATATGTTGGGATCCCTTAAATTTATAAATATGTGTACTCCTTTGACATGACATTGGTATCAATGTATATAGTTTAGTTTTAACCACCTTTACTTTCTGTCATTAGCACATTCTATTAATTGCCTTTGTCTTTTGCTATTGCATATAAGACAATTTATTTTGCTAAATAAATTGATTAGATATTGCTAACTAAATTCATTAGCCCCACGCTAGCATGTGTCTCTCCTCCTTCTTTCCCCCCGCTCGCCATTTCAATCCCAAACAGCCACCATCCAAAGTCTTTCACCATTTGGTTCAAACTTGAATAATTCCAGGCTTATCTGCCACCACACCCCAGTCTGTGATTCTCTCATTGTTGTCATCATGGATGAATCCTTACTTTTCCTCAACACATACTCTATTTTCTGCCCGTGGGACTTAGGAATGCCCATCCCTTTGTCACCGTCATGTCACCCCACAGCCCTGTGATACTCTTACTGATTCAAACTCAGCTTGGATATCTCTACCTTCATAAAACTCCACTGAATATTATCTCTGTCTGTCTGAACCTCAAAGCACTTTGAATCTTTCTCACGGCATTTATAATATTCTTCCTAGAATTGAAGTTATTTTGGTATGCTTTATTATCATTCTGCTAGAATGTGGAGTTCATATCTTGGCTGAACTTTGTATTTCCTGCATTACTTAACATGGCTGTCATGTCTGGATTTCTGTCTCCCTGATCAGATGAGGTCTTACCCAAATATGACTTTATCTAAAGGTTTCTTTGACTTTCCCTGAAAGGGTTAGTTCGGAGTCCCAGGGCTGAAAAGAAAGGGCACTTGTTGCTGACATTTTCACTCATGGAAGCTCTGAGGAAGTTGGTGCTAGAAAGACAGGCAGAGGGATTGAGTCTCTGGCCAGTTAAAGAAGTGAGCTGTTAAATTGGAAGGGCAAAACAGGAATCTAGAATAATAGTGTGATGATTTATTAGCCAGCCATGGTTAAATAAAAGATGGAGGTGTGCAGATAAACAGGTTAGATGGTTTCAAGATGTAATTTCAGAAGTACAGTCTGTATCCTTGGGGTTCCTCTAATTCTCACGTTGTATATACTTAAAGCGTCTTAATGAACCCAAAATTATTTTTCTGAACATGTTGATTATAAATTTCATTTAATTTCAACATTAATTTCTATAGATTTTTTCTTTCTTTCATGGCATGGTCTCTTACTAACTTTTGTGTTTTACTTTTAGGGAGAGGGAATATTAATTTGCATTTGTATGCACGTGACTGGATTAAAACCAAACGAATTTTTCTGGCATCCTCAGAATAGAAGAGGTCCACTGGCAGCAGGCCTCTTTTTGTGGGACACCAACAAACTAATTGGTGCCCTTGGTGGCTTTTCTGTATTATGTCCATGGGTGCTGAAAAACAGGAGGTGAATATGAGGGAAGATAAGAATTAAGAGTATTCCTAGGTACTGCATGTGAACATCCTTCAGCATCTTAGTCTTCCAAGTGTGATTGGAGGATCCAGTTATGGTCCTTCAGCTGTTTAAATGACCTTTAAGGTAGTTTGGCAGGTCCAGAGGGAAAGTGATAAGACAGTTTTGTTCAGTATATTTTAAATGCTTGAAATGTAAAATATAATTAGGATTTTTATGAAAAGCCTATTATATTGTCAATAATTATTATAGCCTTTAAAGTTTTTAAAACGAGGACGTTGGTCAGTTTAACTAAGATTTAGTTAACAAAGTTTGTTTCTCCTAATGTGTCTTTGTATCATTAGTGTTAATGTATGCGGTCTGACAATTAAGTTCGAGAACTTATTGCAACAATATTGCTAATCTTTTTTGATTATCAGAGGGATTATTCATTATGAATTTGTGCCAACTGGACAAACAGTTAACCAAGTTTACTATTTGGAAGTGCTGAAAGACTGCGTGACAAAGTTAGATGACCTGAGCTTTTCGCCAACAATTCATGGCTCTTGCATCATGACAATGCACCAGCTCACATGGCACTGTCTGTAAGGGAGCTTTTAGCCAGTAAACAAATAACTGTATTGGAACACCTGACCTACTCACCTAATCTGGCTCTCAATGACTTCTTTCTTTACCTGAAGTTAAGGGAAATATTGAAAAGAAGACCTTGTGATGACATTCAGGATATCAAGGGTAATACGACGGCAGCCATTCCAGAAAAAGAGTTCCAAAATTGCTTTGAAGGGTGAACTAGATGCTGGTGTCAGTGCATAGCTTCCCAAAGGGAGTACTTCAAAGGTGACCATAGTGATATTCAGCAATGAGATACGTAGCACTTTTTCTAGGATGAGTTGGCGAACTTGATTGTCAGACCTCATATGTTTGATTAAATTTGCTTTTGTTGTTGTTACTACTATAGCATTGCACTATATTACTACCTTATACAATAGAGCAGTATCTCTAAAGTAGTTTATCCATGTCTCAAAAAGGAGGTGAAATAATAACATAAATGCCAGAACTCAGAATAAAGTGATAAATGCAATTAATAAACAGAGTCCCAGTGTAGAGTATGTGTAGGGACAAATGAATCTGCAAGTTTAATTATTTTGCATAAACAAAAAAGAAAATGCAAATAGGAGATACATGATTAATATCTGCAAATTTGCTTTTATTAGGAAGTCCTTTAATCCCTGAAGTCCTGAAGTCCTTTAAATGGTGTGTGATATGTTATGAAATTTTGTCAAATAGTAGCAGAAAACCACTGAGGACTTTGCACTATTTTCGAAGTATGGTAACCATTCCAGTAAACCAATGGCATTTTTTTTCTAGAGCAAAAGCAAATAATGATTTTTGGGGGTGAAATTCTGAATTTTGCAACTAATGGAAGAAGCAGAACCTAAACAACAGACACCTCATTCACAGTTGGACTCTGAAATAAAAGTACGTAAAAGGAGAGCCTGCATAACTTGTTGGTTAAGAATATGGGCTGCCTGAGTTTAAATCCCAGGTTTGTACTTACTATAATAGCTGTGTATCATTGGTCAAACCACCTCATTTGTATATGCTTCAGCTTTCTTCCTACATAGAGGCATAACTGGTAATGTATACAACATAGATTTGTTATGAGGATTATAGGAGCTAATATTTGTAAGCATTAGAACAGCATGTGGCACATAGTACATGCTATACAAGTATTAACTGGAACTAAAAAATATCTATTAGAAATGTTTCTATAAAGATGAGATTGTGACATACAAATTTAAAATGAACACTTATCAATGACTTTAAGTCTCGTTCAAAGAATTTAAAGAGCCACACATTTATAGCCAGTAATGAACTCTGAAAGGAAATTTACAACTAAATGCAAATTGTCCACAGGATTATATTAGTCTCATTTGTTCAGGGGAACATAATTTATTTGCATTTCCATGGATAAGAATTATTTTCATTATGTTCTGTTTTCTACAATTTACAGAAATGTAAAATAGCTCATAGACAATGAAAGGTAAAGATCACGCTGATGACAACATGGTACTGGCATAAAAAGAGACACCTAGATCAATGGAACAGAATAGAGAGCCCAGAAGTAAATCCACATCTATATGGTCATTTAATCTATGACAGTGGAAGCAAGAATTTACGGTGGGGTAAAGACAGTCTATTCAATAAATGGTGCTAGGAAACCTGGACAGACACATGCAAAAAAAATGAAGCTGGACCACCTCCTCACACCATATACAAGAATAAATTCAAAATGGATTAAAGACTTAAATGTAAGATCTGAAACCATAATATTCCTAGAAGAAACTATAGGAAGAAACTTGACAGACATTACCTGGAGTAAGATTTTTACTGATATTTCCCCTTGGGCACGGGAACTAAGAGAAAAAATAAACAAGGGGGATTATGTCAAACTAAAAGTTTTTTTACAGCAAAGGAAACCATCAATAAAACAAAAAGGGATCCTACTGAATGGGAGAAGATATTTGTCAATGATATATCCAATAAGGAGTTAATATCCCAAATTTATAAAAAACTCACTCAACTCCGAAAAAACAAACAACCTAATTAAAAAATGGGCAGAGGACATGAAGAGATGTTTTTCTAAAGAGGACCTACAGATGGCAAACAGACATATGAAAAAATGCTCAACTTCACTAATCATTACAGAAATGCAAATAAAAACCACAATGAGATACCACCTCACTCCAGTCAAAATGGCTATTATCAATAAATCAACAAACAACAAGTGCTGGCGAGGATGTGGAGAAAAGGGAACCCTTGTGCACTGTTGGTGGGATTGCAGATTGTTTGAGCCACTATGGAAAACAGTATGGAGGTATCTCAAAAATCTGAAAATGGAACTACCTTATGCCCAGCAACTCCACTCCTATGTATCTATCCGGAGAAATCCAAAACTCTAATGTGAAAAAAATGTATGCACCCCTGTGTTTATTGCAGCACTATACACAATAACCAAGACATAGAAACAACCTAAATGCCCATCGTAGACGACTGGATTAAGAAACTGTGATACATTTATACAGTGGAGTATTTATTATACAGCCATAAAGAAGAATGAAATCTTACCATTTGCAGCAATATGGATGGACCTAGAGAAGATTATGCTAAGTGAAATAAGTCAGAGAAAGACAAATACCACATGATCTCCCTTATATGTGGAATCTAAAGAAAAGAATAAATGAATGAACTAATCAGAAACAGCCTCAGAGACATGAAGGAAAAACTGAGGGTTGCTAGATTGGAGAGGGGATGGGGATAAGTGGAAAGGTGAGGGGATTAGAAAGCACAATCGGTAACCACAAAATTGCCACGGGGATACGAAAGTCAATTTGGGGAATATAATCAATAATGTTGTGAAGATTTTGTAGGGTATTCGATGGACACTTGTCTCATTAGGGAGACCACCTCAGGGATGATGTAGATGCCTGATCACTGCACTGTACACCTGAAGCTAAAGCTGAACAATAATGAATGTCAACTACAAGTTTATATATTATTTATATATTATAAATTGTAACTATATCTATGTCAACTACAATTTTATATGTATATAAATTATAACTATAACTTGTAACTATTTATATAGTTACAAGACGTGGAGTACAGCATTAGGAATAGACAGTGGAAATGTAATGGCTGTGTGCGATGTCAGAGGGGTAATAGATGGGGGGAAGGGGGTTATCACTCTGTGAGGGATATAAATGATAATGTTTAACTATTACATTGTTTTGTACACCTGAAACTAATAAAAAAATAATAATAATAAAAAATAAAACAAAAAAAATAAAATAAGGAAATAAAATGTTCACGCTGATGGGTAAGCTGGAGACAAACACACACTAATCTTTTTTTCCCCCAAAATCAAAATCTTTCACGATTTTTCTGACATGTCAAACTATTATGAACAAACAGTTATAAAACCAATGTGAAGTTAATAACATAATCAGAGTAGGACGTAGAAGGAACATTTTTTTTTTTTTTTTTTTAAATACCACGTTTGAATGTCGCATTGTATTAACAAAGCCTTTTTCTTTAACCAAACTTTAGTCAGATTCCTCTAAGCCCTTTTCTTGTCTAGGTCCCATTCTTGCCAGAGCTGCATAGCCCAGTTTTAGCAAGAATTCTAAATCAATTTAGAGAGAATTTTTTACCCTGGTTATCTGATCGTCTTTTATATCTGATCTTTGAAGCTTTTCTCTTTACCTGACTGATTGATTAGGGATTCATTGTCGAGTTAGACTCCTGAGCCAGTGCCCTGGATAACAGTCATTTGAAACATACTAAGGACAGATTTTTAATCTTAAGATTCTAAGTATACCCTCTGAAGCTGGGTTAGAGGTCCAGGCTTTTTTGTTTGAAGAGTACTTGTTGGGCTGGAGGTCTTTCTTCCTGGCTCTTTGTTTCAAGTGGAGATTCTCTCCTGGGCTGGAAAAGTTTTTCCTGGTTCTTTGAAAGTCTTCTCTGTTCTATTTATTTGGTCCTGCTTCGCCCATGGGAACTTCTCAATCCACCTTCTTGAGACCCTACTCTGCCAACTCTTGTCTACTTTTTTTCTTATTGGCATGACTTTACTAAGAGTATTTTAGAACTTAGTTGGCTTCTTTGGGAAACTTAAGATCTCCCCAAACTGACTCCTCTAAGACTTCTACCTTCCCATTGATTCCAATCCTCCTTCTTCCTTTTACCGTGTTTCCCCGAAAATAAGACCCAGCCAGACCATTAGCTCTAATGCATCTTTTGGAGCAAAAATTAATATAAGACCTGGTTTTATGTTATGTTACATTACATTATGTTTTGTTACATTATGACCCAGTCTTATATTGTAGCAAAATAAGACCAGGTGTTATATTAATTTTTGCTCCAAAAGATGCATTAGAGCTGATGGTCTGGCTAGGTCTTATTTTTGGGGAAACACGGTACCACTTTGATCTTCCCTTCAGTTCCCTTGAATTCTTTGATATTGTCCCTCTTCAAACCTCTTCCTTCTTCCCTCTATTCTCCATGCAAGACTTTTCCTTTCTGACTTCAGTTCCTCATCTCCTTATTATCTAGGCTAGATTATAATCACTTCAACTTTAGGCCCTTGGCTCCAATCAGGGACCCCAGAAATTAATTACTTGAAACTGAAAAGGGAAAAAAGGTAATTTGGAAACAGACTGGATGTTTTATTCACTCAGATAAGCTTTGAAGAAATCCAGACAGCTGCTCGATGTCTTCTTAGTCACTGTCTTACCTAAAATGTAGTCCATAGCCTCCATAAGATTACGTATCAGTGCAAATGAAAAATCTTGAAAGTCTTCTTCACAGATACAGGTAAAAAGCATTAGCCCTCATATTGAATAGGCAACCTTATCTTGTTCCTCTTGCCAGAAACATAAACATAATTTGGATAAAAATAACAAGGGGAAAAAGACCAGAATGTATTGCTATGTTGACCTGATTCATGGCTAAAGTTTTAGAATGAAAGCTGTAAGATCTGTTTTCATCTGTCTGTATGTTTATATGTGTATGTAATGTATATGTGATATTTTTCTACTTTTGGATGATATTACCAAATTAATTCATAAAATCCCATAAAGGAGCTCTATTCAAATTGGCTTAGAGATAAATAAGTACTTATATAAATTAAATATTCCTAAAACTCTGGGAAATATAGAAACTAACCCAAATACTCTTCAAGTCCATAAGACTTGGTTAAATCTTTGGTAAATAAGATTCATTTCATATTATTGGTTTAATAAAAATAGGTATGTCTTCTGAGTTATTAGCAGTAAGTATAATATGAACACACATTTTTGTAGTACTTGGTTTGGCTTTACTAGTCAAATAATATATCTACTAGATGTTTAAGATTATGAAAATTATAAACCGAGACCAAATGTATAAGTAAAGATACAGTAAAAATGAATTGTTTGATATCCATGACTTTTTGTATATCAAGCATAGCAGTGAAAGAAAAATCACATTTAACTTTCTTAGGTTTTCCTTTTTGTGATGCTTGCCTAACATACATATGGTGAAAAAATAGTTAGCAGGGAAATAACTTGAGGTAATGGCTAGTTTTGTTTACTGTTATAATATGTCTGCTTAAAAATAGTTTCCAAAATATTTTTAATATCTTGCAACCTTAGTTTTATGCCAAATTAATTCAAGTAATAGACATTTGTTAAAAAGCTAGATTTTTTCTAACTAAAATTAATTACTGAACATGAGTTTAAGTTTATACACTTTTGGCTCCTTATTTTTATGTAGTGTGGAGAAGTTAAATATAGTTTAGTCTGCTAATAAACATGTTCTTTTGCCATGTTGAAAAGTTGTATTATAAATAGATGTCTCTAGAAATTGAGATGGTATATTCATAAAATTTGCTTGTCTGCTGCAGAATGCTGGTATGTGACAGACAATTTACAATTGTCTACTTCTTAGTCTTCTTTGTAAAATAAAGGCTACTGATGGTTAAAATTATGATTAATACATGTAAATGCAACTACTAAAAATAATAAGGATGTAGAGAAACAACCCTGTATGCAACGTTTGCAAGGAGTGAAGGATTTTATTGTTGTTATTATTAAGATAAAGAGTCAGTTTGTCCTAAATCAAGATCACTGGTTATTCCAGAATGAAAAAGAGGAAAATTTAGGAAAAAACTTGAATGGATATAGAGAGTTATAGAAGGTTTGCAGATGAGAAATTTTACATGTGATCAAATTGACTAAGATTGAATGTGTTTATTTATTAAGTTTTTTTAAATGAGCCCAATAATATACTGAATCAAAACTAGAGTTGGGTTTTCTCTCTGTTAAAATGACGGAGATTTCTTGGATTATTGGTCTTTTCTTATTCTTTTTAATTTTTAAAAAATTATTTTTCAATTACAGTTGACATACATTATTATTAGTCTCAGGTATACAACATAGTGATTAGACATTTGTACCATAATTATTCCGGTAAGTCTAGTAGTACCCATCTGATATCATACATAGTAATTATAATGTTATTGACTGTATTCCCTATATTCTACTTTACATCCCTGTGACTATTTATAACTGGCACTTTGTATACTCTTAATCCCTTTAACCTTTTTCACCCATTTCCTCTTACTCCCCATCCATCTAGTGACCATCATTTTGTTCTCCGTCTTAATGAATTTGATTCTCTTTTGTTTGTTCATGTCATTTTGTTTTTTTAGATTCCACATATAAGTGAAATAACATGGTATTTATCTTTGTCTGACTTTCACTTAGCATAATACCTTGTAGATCAATCCGTGTTGCCAGAAATGGGAAGATTTCATTTTCTTTCTTTTTTTTTTTTTTATGGCTGAGTAATATTTCATAGTATATATGAGGTATGATAAAAAAAAATATGGTGAATGTTTAAATAAAAAAAATTATTACAGTAAAAGACACACTGCAATTAACCCCCCTCAAATTACTCCCTCTCGCTTCAAACACACTTTACCATCGTTCTTGACATTTTCTGAAGCAGTTCTGGAAGTCCTCTTTTGTGAGTGTCTTCCTCCTCCATCATAACAATGCTTCGTGTCACACATCGCTTCTGGTATGGCAATTTCTGTCAAATAAAAACATTAAGGTGTGTCCTCATCCACCTTATTCACCTGATCTGGCACCATGAGACTTCTGACTCTTCCCCAAAGTCAAAATGACCATGAAAGGAAAACATTTTGAATCGTTAGGACATTGAGGTAGCCAAGGCAGCCACGACAGTGCAATTAGAGACACTCATGAAAGAGGATCCCTGGAAAATCTCAAAGGATTTGTTCTTTTACTTTGTAAAAAAAAAAAAAAAGTTAAAAATAGTTTGCTTTTACTTGATATGTTAAATTGCATAAGAAACATTGTCAAGAAGTTATGCTTAACCTTTCCTAGGTTGTATTTTAGAAATTGTATGAAGTTCATAGAAATTAGCCAGTAACCTTTTTGTCCATATTTCCTGGTATAATGTATTGGTTATAATTCTAGTTATTTAAAATATCATATATCATAGAAATAACCAAATTCCTTCATCAGTTGTGTTATTTTAAAAATGAACACTCCTCAGATCTTTAATCATTTTAAGTCTTTTATCATCCATAGTTTTTGTTTTATTCCGATTCTTTCCTGAAAGCTCTTGCAGTCAGCTATAGGAAAGAGGGCTTTGTCTTCAACAAAAAGTGACTATTTCAGAGCCCATGGAAAGGTCTTTGACAGGTTCTCTGAGGCGCAGGCTTCTGAAGGCATTTTTGCTTAAATAACTTTGAGAACATACCACTAGATCGAGTAAGGATTTCCAGAGCTAATGGAGAAGCTGACTGGTTCATAAAATAGCTAACCCAAGATAAAGCAGAACAAATGCTATATGTATAGAATCAAATGCTATAAAAAGTATTTAGTAAAACAGAATAGAGAATTCAGAAATAGATCTCAGTATATAAGATTACTTAATACAGTTGTTGGTTTAATGGAGTAAGAAAAGTATGTGGGTTTTTTTGTTTGTTTTAATAAATTTAACAATGCTAAAAAAAGTCACATGGAACTGAATAAACTAATGAAGAATGATTATGGTTTTTATGGTTATTATTTTTAAGACTGCTGGTTCTTTAATGATTTATTTTAAGAACTCCCTTTTCCCTTTTTCTAAGCTGTTTCTATAACTCATGACAATTTATTAGGTTCTACTTTAATAAACAGAAATGGAACATTTTTTTTTCTCCTTACCCAGTCTCTCCAGAATTCAGAAACTTTATTGAGTATTCTTATTTTCATGGCAATAAAATTATTGTAAAAGTTCAGCAAGAATCTGTCTTCCTTATAATAGGACGTAATTGGAAAAATTGATTGTATAACCAAGATTTTGACTTGAATGTTCTTATATTTGAGAAAGATGTATAGAATCAAATATTATCAGACAGTTTTAAGGAACTAAGGTTGACTATAGAGCCAAACTTACAAAGCACTTCTGGAAAAACCGGTCTGGACCTGGTTTACAGGGTTCCAGCCTTATATATGAGGAAGAAAGGTCACTTTCTGGCAAGCCCAGGAACCATAGGATATATTAGGAGACTTGAGAAGAGAGCAATTCACCCGAATATATAGGTATTACAGGCTAAATCTGATGGTGAGTTCTTGGCTTGGTTTCCTATCCTTGAGAAACTTAAAAGTCTGATCTGAGATTCTTTATGAAAAGTTCCAGGAAAGCAAACTCAGAAGGCCTAAGTGGTCAATTACCATTCTTACTGCATTTATGTAACTAATGAGGCCAAATCTAATAAGAGCACACTTATTTTGTAAACAAGAATAAAAATGAGGGGGTGAGTTTTCATTGGAAAACTATAGTGTACCTCTGTGGATTATTAAGTTCTAGCCCTATTCAATGTCTTGCACATTTTGTTAATTCTAGTTTCCTCCAATATCTGGCTACAACTCACCAAAATGTTTTCAATTTTTCTCCCCTCCTTCTGGTTTGGCATCACTGAGAACTAAAACTGCCCTTTCCCTGAATCCCCGGCAAGCTGAAGCAGGATGACCTGATACAGATTTCAAACAAATCACCACAACAGATCATGTGTGGTCAACCTTCCTGCCTACTGTTGTGTGGGCCATTCAGAAAGTTCTCTGGAACACCTGATGCCATCACCAATGGCATTAAAACTGCAAACAATGCTTTGAGCCTAGCATAAAGAAATGTTCTCAACTGTCTGCCCTCTGGACTTGTAAACTAGGTTTATATCACCTCCATCCATTAACCTTTATTTACCTTTTTTCATAGAAATTCCCCTCACTAAATGCCTGAGTGTTCACACCACCTAATAAATACCCTCTACTACCAAATCTCAATTGATGGTTCTGTTGGTCCTTAATGAACAAAAGGCAACCTAATGAGAGATGGGTTTAACATTGATCAAAGGAGAGGAGAATGTCTCTTCTCTTCTTGAATAAGGGGAAGAACTGACAAAAACTCTCTCCTTCACTAAACTTTAGTGAGGTTCCACTAAGCCCTTTTCTCTGTTAGGCTCCATCCTTGCCAGACCTGCACAGTCCAGTTTTAGCAAGAATCCTGCTAAATCAATTTAGAGAGAATTCCCCACCTCTGATATCACCCTAAATATCTGATCAAATTATCTCCACCCCCAACACCCCAGGTTATATCTGATCACCCTGCCTTCAGCAAGAATCTTACATGTGTTTAGTTAGAATCCCCCATACCCGCAAAGTTTCCTTTTAGTAATTTTCCTTCCATCGACTCTCACTCTATTCCTTGGCTATAATCCCCACTCGTCCTTGCTGTATTGGGAATTAAGCCCAGATCAATACTGAGGTCTTTTTCCCCCTATTGCAGTCATTTCTGAATAAAATTTGTTTTTACCACTTTATTGTCTAGCTTTGTTTTTGTTTTTTGATAATATCAATAGTATGTAGTCTGGAAGAACATTTGCTATCATATCTGCACATTGACAGACATTTCAACTTGCAGTTGGATACAGCCAGTTATATACAAAATGTGAATTGGTGCTTTGTGTACATATAGAATGTCCATGAGGGAGCGATACTTGACAATTTTCTGTCCTATTTGATACTGAAAACCTAGAATATGGGAAAGATACATTGGGATCAGGGCTGATGGAACATAGTTGTGTGAAAAGGAAGACAATGCATTGCTCTTCAAGTAAAAGAAGTGGCCTGTAATGATAATTTACATTGTTATATTTACAGAGAACAGTTGGTGGTAAAAAATATGCTATTTGCTTTTGGTTTATTGTTGAAGGAAATACTGATAATTATTAATACTATCAATTGTGGCTTTTGAGTACTTTTCTATCTTTTTAATAAACCATGTAAGGAATTGGGCAGCAAATATAAGTCTGGCTATGAAGAAAAATGATGCTCATGTGAATTTTTAAAATGAAAGAAAGAGAAAAATATTTCTTCATGATGCTGATAGTTCTAATAAGACTATTTTGAGAAACTTACTTGAAACTTACATGTTACTGCAGTATATTCAATATTTAATGTATATTCAATAATTAATGTTGAACATTAATTCAATGTTTAGACCTTTACTTAAGACTCGAAATATCCCATTTTTAAAAATTTGCTGATGAGCGATTAGGATTTCTTTTAAGAAAACTGAGCTATGGTATAAATCGTTTAAACTTTGATGCTTTCCCATACCGTTATTTAATAATTTCTTACTTTTGGAGAAAGAAATACATGATTTGTTGTCACATATGTTTAAGAGTCACATTACTCGAAGTGCAATATTGCTTCATGAAATACATAATGCTTCATGAAAAAAGTGAATAAATACTTTTTAGAACTAAATGCAACTAGAGTATGTATTAGGAATCTGTTAACACTGCCTCCCCAATTGAAACAATTTAACTTTCTGCTTTTATTTGTGATATGCTTATCAATTTAATGCCTGGTGGAATTCTGAAACTCATCATGAGTGAGAAGTCTTTATAATTTCTAGTTTCAAATAGGCCAAATATCCAGAATTTTCTAACAAATCCACTAAATATTTGTTGTCATCCAACAATCTTTAACTGGAAATGAGGACTTTCTAATTTGGTAAAAGCAGTAAGAATAGAAACTGATTGGATGTGGAATTCAAGGTTTTCTGTCTCAAAGATTTTGTCATTGGGCTAGTCACTGACAGCTTGATAAAGGCACACAAAATCCAATCTCTTTCACTAATAGGAAATAATAATAATAATAATAATAATAATAATAATAATAGTAAATATATTGATACTTTATTCAAAACACCTCTTTCTTTGTCTATTGAGTCCCAAAGATAATTTAAGTGATTTGTAACCTATAACCTCTAATTCCCCAGGTATCTCAAAATTGCATGCTCATTTGAGCCTGTCATAATGAATTAATAGCATTATCTTCCACACTGAAAGATTTGCACAGATCATAACTACTTTAAGAAGTATGAGTACATAAATCAGCTTTCCTAGAGGTATATTTAAAAAGCTTTTTAAGCATAGAAATTTAATGTATTTTAAAATATTAATTTCATACAGCTTTGTTTAATATTCCTTAACATTACTATTTGTTAAAATAAATGAAAATTCAACTTATAGTATTGCTCTAAAACATTTAGAAATATGTCAGGTTTTAGAATGTAATATTTTGACTTGTTTTAATTTACACCAGCTTGCTGGCAGTTGTGTGCAGGACAGAGAGCTATTTCTCTTTTAAATCTCGCAGCGCTCTCTGGAGTGAAATACAATTTGTTAAGAAAGGAGTAGTTTCACACATTTAAATATTCTTGATATATTTCACTCTGAGGGACAGTTTGTTACTTAGCAGTAGCAAAGAGCTGAACCTAAATTTTTTTGGTCTGTGTAAATATTCTTTTCAAGGATGCCTTTTAGGTAACTGGAACAAAATAGAAATAAGCTCATACACTGTGAAATTTTATTTTGTCTTAGTATTTGCACATTTTTTTCCTATCTCCTTGTGAAACTAGTGGTACATAATTTTATTTTAAAACTGGTCTTTTAAAAATAATAGTACATGTCGAATTTTTTGTTGACTAATATAACATGTCTAAATTTACTGAATGCCTGTTAATATGTATACTACATTTGTATTGAGAAATACACAATATATGGTGGAATAAGCCACATCCCTGGCTTATTTATTTATTCATAAATGTAAAAATACATTTATTCCCATTTGTGTAATGTATCAGTATGACTCATATTGGTTTTTATATAAAAATTGTCTTTATTAAATTAATTAAGAATATTACTATTAATATATGTTACTTTTTTATTACAGAGGAAAATCCTCAGGAAACATCGCAGGTGAAGAAAAGTTTGAATGAAAAAGTTTCTCTCTACAGAGGTGATATCACATTGCTAGAGGTAGATGCTATAGTCAATGCGGGTGAGTAGTTGATTTTTTTTGTGATGTACTTGTTATATGACTATTTATTATTTAAAATATGTTTTCATAAACAGGAATATAAGTATTTTAGAAAAAACATATCTTTCTGGTATAGAAATGTCTTATGTATTTCCCTTCTTGATTAAAAACATCGAGGATTTATTTTGTTTATGGACCTCAGTTAATGTGCTGACTCTACATAGTATCCACACTAAGTTGAGACTAGGATACTGGACTGCTGAAAAGAGACAGATTGTTGCAGAAAGTTCTTCACAAAGAAATTTAGTAGCTATACTATTGTTGGTTTTATGCTGGAGTTAACAGTTGGCCAACATAAAAACAAGTTCATCAAGTTTTTTTTTTTTAGAATAGGTTGTAAAGAGATGATTGAATTACATCAGACAAAAGTAAAATATAAAGAATTTTTTTCTGTGATTTCTAAACCTGTTATTTGGTTTCAACTTTTCATTTTAGTTATGAAATGCTTTGTTTTAATTATTTTAATAATTATCTAAATAATTTTCATGTTTGAGCATTGGGAAAATAACAGTGTTATTTATAGTGGTATGTATCTCATATATTTTATTACGTGGCTATATATCAACAAATACGTGATAGTTGTATTTCTATAAAAATAAATGTTGGCTTTATTAAAAAAGATGATTTCAATAAGGGGAAGAGGACTATTGTAATAAGAGGAGGGAGAATACTGCAATGGGAAGACACACTCAACCATGAGATCTATAAGCATCTCAAAGGACAAGCAGAATAGGGCTTTTCTTTTAGAGAGGAAACAGGCTAGAAAGAATTGGGTGTGGGGCAATGGGATAGTTGGGTGGGATGATCAGACAGTTGATCAGGGAATGTTTTCCCCTGAGGTCAACCTACACTTGAGAGGGGTCATTAAGGAGGGGTTGTTCTCAAGGATGGGCCAAAGCTCAGGGGCTTGGAGGGAATCCTGCCTAAAATTTGATCAAGTCCAGACACTGACCAACCAGAATGGTCAATGGGGACAAGCAGTTCAGCTAATCATTTATGAGTCAAAGAATGGGAATTTGGAGGGTCTGTGCCTGGGCCTTGTCATAGGTTACGAGGAGTCATAGGTTACAAGTGAGTTTTATTTAAGTCATATGGGGGAAAATAGTTCTTTGCAGTAAGTTGTTTCCTGAATACAAAAGGGGAGGGGTTAATTTCTTGAATGTCCCTGTTTTCCAGGGGTACAGGATTGTCTTAAGGTTCCCCCTGGTGATGACTAAATTCACACAGGATAGTGGGAACATGCCTGGGTAGATAAACAGAAGGGTCTCATGGAGAACTGGAACATTATTCATGATATAGCTTAGTTCTGGTGACTTAGAAGCAAGTCTGGAAGTCTAGTCAGCTTGTTCGTCCCTCAGCATTGGCTGCTTTGTACCATATATCTGCTTTGCCATAATCAGTGCTCAGTTCTTCTCTTTCTCTTCTGATACGTCTGTACTTCCTTTCTCCTCTGCTACTCTCTAAAATGTAAAACCCTTTATGAGAAGGTATCTATTTGGGTCATTTAATGTCCACCCAATATGAATCACTCCTCCGAATAGAATTCCATGTTCAGGTTACCTCATAGGCTACAGGTCTCCCTTATGTCTAGTCTCTACCTACTGTTTGTCTGTGGCCTGGGTATCAAGATGCTTTTCTCTGATCTGTGGGGCCTCTGGAGAAGACAGGCCCTTGAAAGAATCTCACAAACTTTTCTCCAATACAGAGGTTTATTCAGATATCACTGTAATAATTATGTCATCAGTGATTTATTATGCCCTATTCTATTAACATGTGAGTTTTAACTCTAAATTCTAAATTCTATTCATGTGAGCTTTAATTTAAAAAAATGTAAAAGGTCATATATATCTATATCTCTATCTATCTATCTATCTATCTATCTATCTATCTATCTATCTACCTACCTATCATTATGTACCACCAATCTTTCTTGTAATTTTTAGCCATTGATCCAAGTTTCCAAATTTTGCCCTGTGGAGCACAACTGATACATGTATTTTCTTCTTAAATACCTGAAGATGACTTTCCTGAGTTGTCTCTTTCTTATTATTAACTTAATATTGAATTTGCCATGTTAAAAATAGCAGTAATTATTGTTTTTCTTGGGTTTTATTAAATGTATACATGTCTAGCTCCCTATTGAGGCTACAGACTAATGTCTTTCATTTTTTATGTCACTTCCCAAAGCAATGACTAGCCCTCATGTTCTTAATAAATACTTGATACTGTATATTTGTTAAATTGTACTGTATGCAATTGAATTTTTAGCAAAAGCACCTATGACCAAAAGCACATTCAACATTGGGGACTCGACACAGTGAACCAGTTTGGCTCTGATTTTAAGACTGATTTATTTGATCTATTAAAAATAATAATAATAATAGTTGCTGTTATTTTTTATTGAAATAAAATAAAAGGGTGTGAAACAGGAAAACATCACTAACATGAAAACATTTGATCACTATTTTGATTCTTTGTCCTTGCCTGTATGCATACTTTTTTTTTTCATAGCTGCCACATAGTGTACAAGGATTTGATGAATCATATGAAAGCCGGTAGCAACTTTCACTCACTCTCAAAAACTATTTGGTACCGTTAGCTCACCTCCCTGGCTGAGATGATGGCAATTTGGCTATGTTCTGTGTCTCACAAGAACAACCTCATCAGGAAGTACCTGGGTAGATGGAAGAGATGCCAAGTGTACAGTGTAATGACTCTTTACAGCTTTCTGCTGTGCAGTTTGTTTGCCTGGTGTGTAAGGAGATAAACAGCTGTTAACCTTTCAGGTGAACAAGGCAACATGGCAGGAAACTGTAGAGCTGCCTCTGCTGAGAGGGGAATGAGAGGCAGTGCCTCCAACTCAAGGTGCCAAAGCAACCCAGTCATCACGTTCTATCAAATTTCTAAAATTTTCTTTCCATGTCTATATTAGTACATTGGACTGCGTGGTCTTAGTTGCCATGAATAAAATTATTTAATATTTTAATTTTTTCCTAATAAAATGCTTTTTGAATTTCCATAGATGTCTTGAAATGTAACCCAGGATGAACCTCCTATATAGTATATTCTCTGTATGAAAAAATGCATATTTGGTATATTTTAATAAAACAGATTTTGAAGGCAGTAGGGTACATGGGGCAGAAGCACAAGTTTTAGACTCAGGCAGACTCAGGTTCAAGTTCAAGTCTCATACCTAGGGCCATTCTTTGTTTAAAAATTTTATGCCGCAATTATACTATACTATACTATACTATACTATACTATACTATACTATACTATACTATACTATACTATAATATACTATACTATATATTGCAAAAATAATACAGAATCCTTTTTACCCTTCACCTTCACCTGTGTAAGCCTCCCCCAAAGATGACACCATATGGCTATAATACAGTATTAAAACCAGGAACTCGACAATGATAGATTACTTTTTTTTTAAATGTGTGTGTATGTATGTTTGTTGTTGTTGTTTTTAAGAAGGGCACAGCTCACAGTGGCCCATGCGGGGATCGAACAGGCACCTTGCTGTTATCAGCACAATGCGCTAACCAATTGAGCTAACCAGCCACCCCAAATTACTTTTAACTAGACTATAGACCTTATTGAATTTTAAGTATTTTCAACCTGCATTCATGTATGTGTAGTTTTATGCAGTTTTGTCCCATGTATAGATTCATGTAACTATCACCAAAATAAAGATGCAGAACTGTTCCATCGTCGTGAAAGAACTCTCTCATGTTACCTCTGTAGTGTCACCCACCTCTTTGCCTTTCCCCCGTTCTCCATCTCTACAATTTTGTCATTTTACGAATATTACATAAGTGGAATAATACAGCATGTAAACATTTGAGATTGATTTTTTTCAGTAAACATAAAGCCTTTGATGTCCATTCAGGTTGTTATATGTATCAGTACTTCATTCCTTTTTATTTCTGAGTAGTAGTCCCTTGCATGGATGTACGAAAATTTGTTCAACCATTCATCCATTGAAGGACATTTGGGTTCTCTTCAGTATTTTGCTATAACCAATCGAGCTGCTATAAAGATTCATGTACAGGTTTTTGTATGTAGCAACATACAGGATGATCTGTTTTCTGTGACTAGGTCCTTGTATTATTTTGTACTAAGCCTATTTGTCAAAGAGTTTTGGTCTTTGCCAGAGCTTGGGGGAGACTACATCAATCTAATTAGTTTAGTATTATACTATTAGAGATAATTTCACCTTTATCACAATCACAAAAATATTTTGTAGGAGATATGATTTTTATTCACTTGTGAATTATAGGTTGTGTAATGAATAAGTGGTTAACTTTTCCAACTCTAATGTGTTGGCTTTGGCTAAAGATTAATTCAATTTTCTATAAAAAGGAGTTTTTAAAGTGGAAAGTGAGGAAGGTTGATCTGTTTCTTTTAGTTATTCCTGTACCCACTCCAACATGCCAAGGACAGGTACACTAACATTGTGGTTATGGATAGAGGGCTTGGAGTCAGATCAACCATTATTTAAAGATGCCTCTTCCATTTGCTGGCCATATACCCTTTGGAAAATTACTGAATCTTTCTGAACCTTAGTTTGTTCATTGGTAAAATGGAGATAATAATAGGGGCTGCTTCTCAGGGCTGTTGTGAAAATCAAGAGATAATGTATACAAAGCACTTCACACAGTGCCTAGTAGGTAGATACACTAAAAAATGGTAGCAGAATTGTGCTGTGTAGTTCTAATATCAGAAAAAATTGTCTTTTCCTATGAATGTCACAAGGTAATCATACATGTTTTTCAAGTCTTAAGCATAGATAGACATATGACCAACTAAAAGGGTTTATTCTATCTTCCTCAACTTTAGCTGTTATAATGTTTACTTGAATTCTGTTCAGGAAACGTTGTCCAATTCTGAGGCTTTATAATAAAAGCCAAGTTTCTGCAACATTGTTGTTAATTTATATGGACTAATGGCCAAGGGAAAGAGTTGTTTTAGTTTACTTTAGTGATGAAATGTTTTTACTGCATTAATTGAATGTTATAGTTGTTTCAAAAATTGACATAGTGATTGGATAGTCATTTAATAGCTAGATATAATTTAATTAAAAGAAAAGTTTATATAGAATATCTGAATATTTACTTAGGTAAATCAGGTAGTATGATGGAAGAAAGTTTAATTTCTAGAAGTTCCTTTAATCACCTCCATTCACAATAAATGTTAATTTTATGAAGTTTTATTCCTCATTGATTTTCTGTATTATACATATTTTCTTTTAACATTTTGTTGAGCATTAATAGACATAAAACACACACAAAACTGTACAGCTCAATGAATTTTCACAAATTGTCACATCTGTGTAACTATCTAGATAAAAAAGCAGAACATTACCAGTGGCCTGGAAGAGCCCTTGGCATCGCCTGATATCCTGTAGTGAATACAGGATACTGTATTCATTGTCCTGACTTCTAGTAGCATAGATTCGTTTTGCCTGTTTGTATATTTTTATATAGATGGAACCATTTAGTATATACTCTTCAGTGATTACCTCTTTTAGTTCACCATTATGCTTGTAACATTTATCTATGTTGTGTATAGATGATCATTCATTATCAAATAATATTTCATTTTGTGCATATACCACAATTTATATAGCCAATCTACTGTTGATGGGCATTTAGGTAATTTCTAGTTTGGGTCTGTTAGTACTGCAAGGAATATTCTACCACATTTGTGAGTGTGTGTGTGTGTGTGTGTGTGTGTGTTTATGTAAATATCTGTTTTTGTTGGTTCTATAGCAGAGTGGATTGGTTATACCATAGGATATACATATACACATATATACATATGTATGTATATATCATAGCCTCAGTAAGTTATTGCCATGTGGTTTCAAAGTGTGTGCATCATTTTATACTTCCACTAGCAGTGTATGAGAATGCCAATTGCCCTATATCCATGTCAATACTTGATATTTTCTATATTTTTTAAAAATAGTACATGACATAGGTTAAGTAGTTATATTTTAATGAATGTATAAGATGTGCTATGACAAGTCAACTTTTATAGCATTTTGTAGCTAACAATTCATCTTAAGTCTTGTGTAACTGAAGTATAATGAAGTAAAAAACATAAATGCTATTTTCCTGTAGCTGAGGATGAGAAGGTGGGGTTGTTTTATGCAGTTCCTTGTTGGGATTATAAAAACATAAATGTAGTACATTTTCCTCCCATAGATAGCGGCACTTAGGAACAGATGAACTATCATACTATAAAATACTATTACTTCTACTACTAGTACAACTACTACTATTATTACTGCTACTACAGTTCTTTTTTGGGGAAGACCGAAAACACACAAAACAATTTTAGAAATGATAGTCTCAAACCTACATGTAGAAAAAAAGCAATGTCAGGGAAAAACCTCATAAGTTCTATTTCCACATGTGAGATATCTCACAAAGCCTGTCATTTTGCTGAACATAGATACAAAAAAATCCTGCAATGTAGTCTGAAAGCCACATTCAAAATAGGGTTATATCAATAGTTTTCTGTTACATCGTAGGTATGCCTTATCAATAAGAGTCTTTTAATATCTTATAGTATTGGTAATTTAAAAATGTATAACATTTATTTTTTCTGAATATAATATTAATGCATGTTTATTGAGAAAATTGGAAAATACATATAAAAGTATAGAGAAATAAGATACGTCAAATTTTATTCCAGAAGTCACCACTATTAATTCTTGTTTTATATCTTTTTTTTTAGTTAAATTTATTGTAGTGGCAATGTTTAGTAAAATTACATAGGTTTTTAGTAAAATTACAAAGTGTACATGTCTATAAAACATCATCTATATATCACACTGTGTGCTCACCACCCAGAGTCAGTTCTCCTTCCGTCACTATATATTTGATCCCCTTTACCCTCTTCTATCATTCCTTTTCACCCCCTTACCCTCTGGTAACCACTAAACTGTTGTCTGTGTCTATGAGTTTTTGTTTCTTTGCTTGTTCGTCTTGTTCCTTTGTTGCTTTCAGTTTTATATCCCACATATCACTGAAGTCATATGTGGTATAATATACACAATGGAATACTACTCTGCCATAAGAAATGATGAAATAGTGCCATTTGTGACAACATGCATGTTTCATAGCTTACAATCTTTAAAATGTATGTGTAGAGCTATAGATTATATACTTTGCAACAATGCTATATGTGCTATATTTATACTGAACCTGCTTTTCACCCACTCGTATACATCTCATTTTCCATATCCTTAAATGTTAAGAATATGATTGTAAATGATTATTATTCTAATTTTTCATTTTTATAAATAAAACTATAATGAAGGTCCTCATGCCAAAATTTTTATAAGCATCTCTGATTATTTCAAAAAATATATAACTTAGAAGGAATTACTAGGTAAAAGGCTATACTATTTTTAAAAAATGATTTGGATATCTGTTGTTTCTTATAATGTTATACTTTCTCAAGGGTGATATATGGGTACAAATTCTTTTAAATACTGGGTTACATCATTATAAAATCAAGCCTACAAGTTTAATAGTGATTAATGTTCTCTAATTTATTTTATTAGTAGTGATGTTGAATGCTTTTTCTTACATTTTTTGGCAATTTTTGTGTTCTTTTCTAATTTCATGGTCATATTCCCTGTAACATTCTTTATAGGACATTTGTCTTTTTTAACTGGGGGAAGTTTATCATATATCAGTAACAGCAAGTTCTGTCACTTACGTTACTAATATTTCTTTTCAATTTGACATTTATTTTTCAAGTATGTTTCTGATATGGGTTTCTTTTCAAACATTCAAGAACGTTTATGTCATCCAATTCTTTTTTTTATTTATTGGTTTCTTTCTTTGGTTTTGAATATAGAATGGTCTTTCTCACCGAAGTTTAAATAGTCCCTGTGTTTCCCTCTACTTTTAAAATGGTTTCTTTGATTTGTATTAAAGTCCATCGAGAATTTATGCTCATGAAAGGTATGAAGTAGTGATGTATATTTTAAGATTATTGTGGCTTTCACAGATGTTTTTAACTTGGGATTGTGTGATTCCTTCCCCAACCTCTGCCATTTGTCTGCCTTTTAAAATATTTCTTGGCTAATCTCGTCCTTTTATTCTATTGGATAAATTTTAGAATTATTTTGTTAAGTTCAAAATCAAAACAAAAAACAAAAACAACTACCAGAACAACAAAATGCTAGGAATATCAATGGGATTTTTATTAGAAATTTAGGTTATTTAGAGTTTTGACATCTTCAACATACTGAGATTCATATCTAGAAATGGTGCTGGTTGTTAGATTTATTTAAATCTCTGTTCTCCAATATCTGTCAGTAAAGTTTTATAGTTTTCTTCATATGGCACTCACATAGTTGTTTTATCCTAGCAAGTTTACAATTTTGTTGCTATTATGAATGGACTCTATTTTTTTCTATTATTTAATTTATCAGATTATTTTTGGTAATACAGAAAAGCTATTAATTTAATAATTGTTCACCTTACTGATGTTAATTTTAGCTTTTCAGTTGATTCCCTTGGATTTTCTAGGCATATACATTATTATACACTATTTTTCTGCCCTTTTTATTACTTTGGCTACTACATAATAACAAGGTTAAAGTAGTTGTGGTAAGATATTCTTGCTTATTCTTGATTTTAATGGGGATTCCTGTAGTCAAGTGTTTCATAATTCATTCATTTGTTCATTCAATGAATATATTTTAAGTACCTGCTATATGACAAGCACTATGCTACATATGAGAGATGAAATGCTGAGAAAAACAGACATCATCTAAGCTTTAGAATTTACATTCTAGTAGGAGATTATAATTAAGGTTATGTAAATAAATATAAATTTACAATTCTATAAGTTTTGAATTGACAGATTGAGGCTTTTGTTCTAAATATCTTTTTAAATTTTACTAATTGTAAGGAATCTTGAGATTTCAAGTACAAAGTATTTAGGTCATTACTGGAGAGTTCATCCTGTGAGGAAACTTGAGATAAAATTAAAGTATAAACCACAATGAAACAATTATTTTAAGTTTTTAAGCAAGTAGACAAAACTTGTCTATTTCTTTTCATTATTTCTTTGAGCTTTTGCAAGTTTTTTTTCTATTCTTTGCTTCTGAAAAACTCAGTGGGACCTAAGAATCTGTTGAGTAAGGCGATATTAACATCAAGTGTTCATTATAAACTTACTGAAATTTCAGACCTCTTCATTTGGGATAACCATCTATTAAACAATAAATAGCTAGCTACAAATTACTAGTAGGATAATACTGTTAAAGTTTCTGGGACCATAGTTCTTAGCATATGACAATGATGTTGAGAAACCTCCTCCTATTTTCCTCCACAGATCGAGCCCAGCACCAAGCAAACTAAGCCAGCAAAGGGGAAACAATTACTGTACGTCATTCTCTCCCTTCATTTTCCCTCCTCTGCCATGCTAGAACCTGCTGAAAGTGTCATATCATAACTGTGGATAGCTGATATTTGGCCAACCTGTAGGATATATTTGAGTAGACAGGTGTGGGTGGAGGATGGGGAAAACGACTTTTATTTGAGGTGAATTCTTAACACTGCTACAGCTTAAAGTGTGAGCTTCGAGCTGTAAGGATCTTGGTGTCTTCCTTTTATCTAGTGTGAGGATAGATAGAAAACAGCGTTTCTGTGAGGGTGTAGTGAAAGCATAAATGAAAAAGGCTTGATGATGAGTTAAATCACTATTTTTTATTTGTTACATAACTGCATTGCAAAATATTTTTTTTAAATATTTCAGCTCTTCATCCTATCACTTCTTCGTTTTTCTGATCTTGTTTAGATTTTCTAAAGAAATCTGTGGAATAAAAGTAAACATTAAATCCTCCAAGGAATTGGAAGATAATTCTCAAGAGAAAATAATTGCACAGGGGGATGGATAGCTACGAAGAAATTCCCCTCTGAGTTTTATCTTCTATGTTTAACCTTGCTGTCCCTACTTTTAAGAGAATATCCCTTGGAGTTAAGTAGTACCAGAATCCTCAAGAGACTTTGAAGGACTAAAATTAAAAAAAAAAGAAACAAAGTTTAAGGGGAAAAGGTAGCAGCTGCTTGGGCATTTGTTTTATGTTTTCAGAGATTTTTTTTTCTCTCTCTTTGAGAATTCTTCAAGGCACTTAGTGAAATTTATATTGTATTTGTCACACATACTGGACAACTGGATTAAAAAATACTTTAAAAGAGTTTTTTTGGGGAGAGATCTGCTTACAAAAGGAATACACTTTAATATTTAAAATAGGGAAAATATAAATTACAAAGAAGAACAAAACATTATCCATAATGTTCCCAAACATGAACATCACTGTTTAAGTTCAGTGTTTATGCTTCCAGTTTTATTATTTTCATTTCATAGGTGACTTTTGATTTTTACACAATACCACTTAATTCTTTTGTTTTTAGATACTATGATCATTTTTATATGTCATTTTCAATAGCTACATGATATCCAGTCATACACATGAATATTAATTTATTTAACTAGTCGTTCATTGTGAGAAATTTAGATTCTTTCAGGTTTTTTTACTGTTATAAACAGGCTGAGGCAAACTTTCTAACAGATAAATCTTAGCAAAAATCATTTAATACTCCCTTGGAATAAATTCCTAGAAGTAAAATTATGGGAGTATGAAAAATTTTAAACTTTTGATGGGTGTAACCAAATAGCTCTATGGAAAGGATGAGTTAATTTATATCTCTCAAGTTATAACAGCATGCATTTTTCTAAACTTCATCAATACAAAGTTTGATACATTTTATTTTTAATCTTTGCCTTTGAATTACAGTTCATTGTTGTTTTAATTTCTATTTCCGTGAAGAGAGGGAACATAGCTTTTGGTATTACCTTCTGGAATAGAAAATAAGATTTTACCTATAATATTTTATTGTTACTAATAAGGTACAAGTAACTTGGTGGCGGTAGTCAGGAGGCATTGGGTGGGGTTTGGTTGGTTAGAGGCCTGAGGAGAAGAAGTGCGGAATGTTTCTTAACTGAGAAACCCAGTAACTCAAGTTCAGTGCCACTTCTTCTGTTCCTGAAATTCAAGATGGGTACTGAAGTTCCTTGAAATGAGAGAATAACTGCTTATTTCATTTTCAGAGTAGTACCTAGCATGTAGCACAGCTTTGGTACTTGGGGATGTTGCATGATTATGGTTTCGGTTCTTGGAGGTCACCAAGCATAGTTTCTTTGAAATGTTGAACAGTTACCTTAGGCAAGAAAACTCAAAGCATACCCCTGGGGCTAGAATGGGTGGAGTTCCACAGGCCTATAAGCCAGAGCACCCCTGCTTTGCAAAGAGTGTCTTGACTTTTACTGAAAGCATCCCCCACTTCAGAAGTTGAAATAAGGTATTTTCCCTGTGGACTGAGCCAATTGGACTGAGACTGTAGAGAAGGAAACCAGTCCCCTGGTAGGGTATGCAGCTGTGTTTACATTAGGATGAGGGGAATGGAGAAGTAGTTTTTATGTTGCTGTTAGCTAACCATAAATACAAATACTCTCTGCTATAGTTTAATGTTTATAATCGTGTGACTTGTCAGAAGTCACTTATAGTAAATCTAATTAAAAGTTGATCTTTATAATGATACTAAATGACACGAGGCCTAGGGGCTGTCTAATGCTCATGTGCAGTTATTTGGAATTCTCAATTCTCTGTTATTTAAAAAAAAAAAATTATACAGTAAAATTTAAAAATTCCCCAACTACTTTTGACTTTGTGGTACAATCTGATTTGGTTTGTTATGTTTTAATTTTACGACATGTCAACATTTCTGTTGTGTCCAAAATTAAACTTCAGGGTAGAGGTATATTTTTTTATACTGGGATTGTAAACAGAATAAATTACCAGAGAATTATATTTAAATGATTGTACAAGTATAGGACCGTTAACTAGGCTAGCTACACCTCCCCGCATAAACAGCTTGTTAATGTGCAATCAGTCCCTGGAGTTGCCATGAACTTGGAGCTTAATGAACAGGTGGAGAGAAAGGATGAATCCCGATCCAAAATGGATCTGACAGCTTATCAGGCAATTTCACTGATCGCTAATCCATTTCATTTGGCAACTTAATTTATCACACAGTTAGAATTTTCATCCCTTGGGTTTCCAGGTGGAAATTAATTCAGAAACATGTCCAATACCATGGGGTTGAAGAGAACTGTTTAAGCTTTGTGAGGACATTCAGAAATAAGTTATTTTAAATGCATAAAACAGCTTTCTCTTACAATTCCATTTGTATTTTCCAAGTCCTTCTTAAAATGTGTGAATGGTACTAGCATATCGTGATGGTGAACTATGGTTTATGTGTGCCTGTAAGAAAATTTCTAAATTAAATAGACAAATTGTTAATTTATTGGTGAAATAACTACTAAAATATGTTCAATAATCTTGTGAATATAATTCTGTCTTTACATATAGAAAAACTAACTGGTCTTGGACATGTTTTGTAGTATCCATAGCAAGACATAATGAGCAAAACAAATTATTTCTTAAAGCTCACAACTTTACATCTTGTGACTACTTCAAATTCTCTTATTAGGCTGATTTAGAGTTCATTATTTTACTTAAAAATATCTGTCAAAACAGTGTTCTTTAACAGTAAGGAAGAAATGCAATCTGCCTCCCATAGCTTCACACTTGGGCTCTGCTTAGAATTTGCAAGCATGAGCCTCAACAATTGAGCTTGGCTTAGGACCTGGCTATGGTTTAAAATAACTTCAAAACCAAAAACACATTTTCTTCAATTTTTAAAGACTTGATTTATAGTGCATAGAAAGTTAAATTGAATATTGATCCTTAAAAAAACAAATGTGTCCCATAAAAATGACAGAACAAAAGAATACAATAAAAGATGATAGAGTGATTGATTGTCCAAAGCTTAGAGATAGGATCCTCCTCCTTACATGTCATCTTCTCTAGCATTTGTAGCTCTGAGAGATGATGGGCATGAAATGTTAGAGGAGATTAGTTGCACCTTGGCATGAACTGTTACATTTTATAAGAAGATTGAGGAAGGCTGGTAGCAAATCATTTCTAAGAAGGAATTTGAGGAATGAGGAATGGAGCACAAGATCAATAAGATCTATGATATAACTACAGGAAGGGACGCTAGGGAATTCCTTATAATTTCTCAAGCCCTGAAGCACCTTCAAGAAGAATTTAAGTCAATGAAAAACAATTGAAATGACAGGAAACCACAAACTGGCATAACACTGTCATTGATTGGATGTGTCAGGCAAATTGTGGCTATCATTCTTATGGCCAGGCTGATTAAAGTAATATCTTCATAATCTAAAGGGGCTCAGTGTTGGATCAACCTGGCACTTTTCCCAAATCCCCTCTCTGAGTCTTTGGCATTTTTCCCTGGAACATATTGCAGACCTGTAACCTTGTCATTTCAGAAAATAGACTTTCATTTTTACCTTTAAAGAAAAATGGTCGCCGAGTCCAGTATTAGTCCTTGGGAATTAAGCCAAAAGAAAAAAAATATGCAGGGCATTTTTTGACTTTCTTCTTCTTTTCTACGAGAGTAATGATTTTGTCCAACTTTAGTGGGCATCAGAATCACCCAGAAGCTTGTTTCACATGCTGATTTCCAGCCTCCAGCATCCGAGGATTCAGGTTCAGTAGGTCTAGGAGGTGTCCTTGGAATTTCCAATTAACAAGCATCCTGAGACAGAGGTTCTGATACAGGAGTCTGCAAACCCTTCTTTGGGAATAATTTCCCTAAAATCTAGGGCTCAGAGCATAGCAAGAAAGGTCCATGCACTTGCTGTCTGTTATTCCTGGTCAGACATTTTTGAACATTTTTTCTCTCTTTAGGGCTTTCACAAATTTGTCTTAGAAAGAACTGTATCTTCCTCTGTTTTCTTAAAACAACCTGGGCTTTAATACTTGCCCTTCCTGTTCTTCATCTTCTTTTCGCTTTCCTCCTCATTTTCCTCTTACCCCCTTCCTATTCTACCTTCCTTCCTTCTTTCTAATGCACATTGTGTTAGAATTTGTGCCAAATTCTCTGCCAGACATTGGGTTGATAGACATGCTTTGTTCTAAAGGAGCTTCTACTGTTCAGGCACATACTTACCGTGTTTCCCTGAAAATAAGACCTAACCGGAAAATAAGCACTGGCATGATTTTTCAGGATGCTCATAATATAAAATAGGCCCTAATGCATCTTTTGGAGCAAAAATTAATGTAAGTCCTGGTCTTATTTTTGGGGAAATACGGTAGGACTTATTTTATATTATGAGCAGCCTGAAAAATCATACTAGGGCTTTCTGGTTAGGTCTTATTTTCGGGGAAACACAGTATATACATATGCAAGTATATGATACAGGACTAATGAAAAGTGGCATTGGAGAAATACAAACCAAACTCCAGGGAACGAGTCATTATTGTGAGTGTGGACATCAAGAAAGACTTTATAGGTAAGATGGTAAGAGAGTAGTAGTTCAGTAGGCAGAGACAGAAGAAATTGCAAGAGAAAGGCATGAGAGATTCTGGCCTGTTGGGGAAATGGTGCGTCAATCCAAAGTTTGTGTGTGCCTCTGTGAAAATATCATTGGACAAGGAGTGAGAAGACTGGGGTTCAAATACTGTTATGGACCTGATGTGCTGGGTTTTGGTGACCTCTAATATAAGTTCATATGTATCTTGTCTTACTTGATTGGTTCTACTCTTTGGTTTATGTCTCTTACATGGCTGATTTGTCTCAATGGAGAGTGTGATATCTTTCTGGTATCTCTGATTTACCACCATACTAAGAACCCATGAATAAATCAGTTGGGAAAGCAGCGTATTTCAGTGGCTGTGGTAGGCTGAAAAACAGGCCCTCCTAAAAAAGATATCCACCTTCTAATCCCTGGAATTTTTGAATACTACCTTAGATGGCAGATGTGTTAGGTTGGTGCAAAAGTAATTGCGATTTTTTGCGATTATTTTTAATTTTTTAAACCACAGTTCCTTTTGCACCAACCTAATGATTAAGGAAGGATCTTGAGATTTGACCACACACAGAGGAGAATGCAATGTGAAGATGGAGCTGAGGGAAATTTGCAGATGCTGGCCTTGAAGATTAGAGTGAGGTGGCAATAGAGAAGGAATGCCGGCAGCCAGCAGAAGCTGGATGAGGTAAGGAGCGTCTCCCATGGAGTCTCCATAGGAGGGCAGCCCTGCTGACACTTTGGTTTCTGTCCAGTGAAAATGATTTTGACTTTCTGGTCTCCAGAACTCTAAGAAGACAAATGTGTTATGTTTTAAGCCATAGCAATTTTTTATAGCATCTTTAGGAAACTAATACAGTGGTTAAGAGGTTGAGCTTTGAAATTGGAAAGATAAGGATCTATTATTGTTAGTGTGACCTTAGACTAGTTCCTCCATGCTAATAGAGTAGTTCTGAGGAGGAAATTACCTAACATGTGTATGTGGTTTGTATGGCTTTCAGTTCCTGTACATATCATAAACGACTTAATAAATGATAAATGTGATGGTGATGATGATAATGATGCCGGCAGAAATCGGTACAATATAAAACAAAAGAGGAGAAACCCTAATGGATCTATTGTGCTCTATAACATTTCTGATGTAATAAACTACTGATTCTGTTACTTCTGAGTAATTGATAACATGTCCCATGTAAATGGCAGGTAGTAAAACCCCCACTAAGAAGCCATTTAGTGAAACATGAGGATCCTGTAACAAAAAAATCCTCAAGTTGGGTTTATGTTCCATGAGAAAGACAGTGAGGGCATCTTGTCTTTTGGATGAGACTCTTCCCTACCCCCTTTTCTTTTGTTTAACTTGTGGTTCTTCAAATGTCTGAAGCTTGGAAAGAGACACTTTGATCTAAAAATTCTAGTTTGATAGCTGGCAGAGGTGATTTCAGTGGAGAAACAATGTGTTCATCAATTAAAAGTTAATATTGCTTTTAATTCTTCTTTCAATAGCTCCAGAAGTTTGAGTGAAATTGAGATTTGTTATCTTTCTTCAATGCTACATGTGGCCACTCATGAGAAGAATTAGGAATAAAGAAAAACAAAAAATAAAAAAATAAAAATGAAACATAAATATAGAACTTCTAGTGATCCTGATTTTTCTTTATAAAAATTGAGATCAAGTAAGTAAACTTCTGTTGGAATTATTGGGAATTCAAACATTATCCTTCAAACATAAAACAGGCTGCTCTGTTAGTGAGCCAAGATGTTAGATCCATAGATATACTGAGCCATATGTGTAGGCATTAAGTAGATCGCCTTGAAGTGTGGTAGAATGATGCAATTTAAGAATTAGGTGGGTCAGATTTGTGAGTCTTGGGAAGACAGTTTCTTGGCAGAAATGACAGGTCTTATCCCTGCAGAAGTGGGTAAAGTTGAGATAGTGATCTACCACCATATTTTGCCATGTATAATGTGCACCTTTTTGCCCAAATTTGTGGGGGCAAAAATAAGGATGCACATTATACATGGGTAGTACTAATTCCTTATCTATATAAATATTTCTAATTCTTTTTTTTAATTTATTGGGGTGACAATTGTTAGTAAAATAACATAGATTTCAGGTGTACAATTCTGTATTACATCATCTATAAATCCCATTGTGTGTTCACCACCCAGAGTCAGTTCTCCTTCCATCACCATATATTTGATCCCCCTTACACTCATCTCCCACCCCTTCCCCCCCTTACCCTCTGGTAACCACTAAACTATTGTCTGTGTCTATGAGTTTTTGTTTCTCATTTGTTTGTCTTGTTCTTCTGTTGTTTTTGGTTTATATACAACATGTCAGTGAAATCATACGGTTCTCTGCTTTTTCTGTCTGACTTGTTTCGCTCAGCATTACACTCTCAAGATCCATCCATGTTGTCACAAATGTTCCTATATCATCTTTTCTTACCGCCGAATAGTATTCCATTGTGTATATATACCACAACTTCTTTATCCATTCATCTATCGAAGGATATTTTGGTTATTTTCATGTCTTGGCCACCGTAAATAAAGCTGCAATGAACATTGGAGCACACGTGTCTTTATGGGTAAATGTTTTCAGATTTTTTTGGGTAGATACCCAGGAGAGGGATTGCTGGGTCATATGGTAATTCTATTCGTAATTTTTTGAGGAACCTCCACACTGCCTTCCATAGCGGCTGTAGCAGTCTGCATTACCACCAACAGTGTATGAGGGTTCCTTTTTCTCCACAGCCTCTCCAACACTTGTTACTATCTGTCTTGTTGAAGATAGCCATTCTAACTGGGGTGAGGTGCTATCTCATTGTGGTTTTGATTTGCATTTCTCTGATGATTAGTGATGTTGAGCATTTTTTCATATGTCTATTTGCCATTTGTATGTCCTCTTTGGAGAAATGTCTCTTCAGGTCGTCTGCCCATTTTTCAATTGGGTTGTTTTTTTGTTGTTGAGTTGCATGAGTTCCTTGTATATTTTGGATATTAGCCCCTTATCGGAGGCACTGTTTGCAAAAATCTTCTCCCATTCAGTTGGTTGCCTCTTTATTTTGTCGATGGCTTCTTTTGCTGTGCAGAAGCTTTTAAGTTTCATATAGTCCTATTCGTTTATTTTAGCTTTTACTTCCCTTGTCTTGGAGTCAAATTCATAAATTGCTCTTTGAACCCAAGGTCCATAAGTTTAGTACCTATGTTTTCTTCTATGCAGTTTATTGTGTCAGGACTTATGCTTAAGTCTTTGATCCATTTTGAATTAATTTTGGTACATGGTGACAGATAGCAGTCCAGTTTCATTCTTTTGCGCGTGGCTATCCAATTCTCCCAGCACCATTTATTTGAAGAGGCTTTCTTTCCTCCGTTGTATGTTTTTTGCTTCTTTGTCAAAAATTATCTGTCCATATTTATGTGGTTTTATTTCTGGGTTCTCAATTCTATTCCATTGGTCTATGTGTCTGTTTTTCTGCCAATACCATGCTGTTTTGATTATTGTAGCCATGTAGTACAAGCTAAAGTCAGGGAGTGTGATACCTCCAGCATTGTTCTTTTTTCTTAAGATTGCTTTGGCTATTCGATGTTTCCAAACAAATCTGATAATATTTTGTTCTATTTCTTTAAAAAATGCCATTGGGATTTTGATGGGGAGTGCATTAAATCTGTATATTGCTTTGGGTAATATGGCCATTTTAACTATGTCGATTCTTCCAATCCATGAGCACGGAATGTCTTTCCATTTCTTTGTGTCTTTTTCAATTTCTTTTAAAAGTGTCTTATAGTTTTCATCATATAGGTCTTTCAAATCCTTGGTTAAGTTTTTTCCTAGGTATTTTATTCTTTTTGTTGCGATTGGAAAAGGAATTTTTTTTTTTTCTTTTTCTGAGATTTCATTGTTGGTATATAGCAATGCAATGGACTTTTTTTTTTAAACTCTTTTTTTTTTTTTTTAAGATTTTATTGTGGAAGGGGAACAGGACTTTATTGGGGAACAGTGTGTACTTCCAGGACTTGTTTTTCCAAGTCAAGTTGTTGTCCTTTCAATCTTAGTTGTGGAGGGTGCCGTTCAGCTTCAAGTTTTTGTCTTTTCTGTCTTAATTGTGGAGGGCTCAGCTCAGCTCCAGGTCCAGTTGCTGTTGCTAGTTGCAGGGGGTGCAGCCCACCATCACTTGTGGGACTCGAGGAATCGAACTGGCAACCTTGTGATTGAGAGGATGCGCTCCACCGAACTGAGCCATCCGGGAGCTCAGCGGCAGCTCAGCTCAAAGTGCCATGTTCAATTTTAGTAGCAGGGGATGCTGCTCACCATCCCTTGCAGGACAGGAAGAATTGAACTGGCATCCTTGTGGTTGAGGGCCTACTGGCCCATATGGGAATCGAACTGGCAGCCTTCGGAGTTAGGAGCATGGAGCTCTAACCACCTGAGCCACCAGACCCGCCCTTGAAATTGACTTTTATACCTTGATTTTGTAGCCCGCAACTTTACTATATTCATTGATTGTTTCTAATAGCTTTTTGGTGGAGTCTTTAGGGTTTTCTATATATAGCATCATGTCATCTGCAAAGAGTGACAATTTCACTTCTTCATTCCCAATTTTGATGCCTTTTATTTCACTTCTTCATTGCCCAATTTTGATGCCTTCTTCTTCTTGCCTGATTGCTCTGGCGAGGACTTCCAACATTATGTTGAAAAGCAGAGGTGATAGGGGACAGCCCTGTCGTGTTCCTGAACGTAGATCAAAGGGCTTCAGTTTTTCACCATTAATTATGAGATTAGCTGAGAGTTTGTCATGTATGGCCTTTATTATGTTAAGGTATTTTCCTTCTACACCTATTTTATTAAGTGTTTTAATCATAAATGGATGTTGTATCTTGTCACATGCTTTTTCTGCATTTTTCTTGATATAATCATATTATTTTTGTGTTTTGTTTTGTTTATGTGATGTATCACATTGATGGGTTTGCGGATATTGAACCATCCTTGTGCCCCGGGGAGGAATCCCTCTTGGTCATGATGAATAATCTTTTTAATGCATTTTTGCATTCGATTTGCTAAAATTTTGTTTAGGATTTTTGCATCTGTATTCATCAGAGATATTGATCTGTAGTTTTCTTTTTTTGTGTAGTCCTTACCAGGTTTTGGTATCAGGGTAATGTTGGCCTCATAAAATGAGTTGGGGAGTACTGTCTCTGCTTCAATTTTTTGGAAGAGTTTGAGTAGGATTGGTATGAGATCCTCTTTGAAGGTTTTGAAGAATTCACTGGTGAAGCCATCTGGTCCTGGACTTTTGCTTTTGGGAATGTTTTGGATGACTGATTAAATTTCATTACTGGTGATCGGTCTGTTTAGATTTTCCAGTTTTTCATGGTTCAGCCTAGGAAGGCTATATGTTTCTAAGAACTTGTCCATTTCTTTTAGGTTATTGAATTTGGTGGCATATAGTCCTTCATAGTATTCTTGGATGATCCTTTGTATTTCTGTGGCATCCGTGATAACTTCCCCTTTTTCATTTCTGATTTTGTTTATTAGTGTCTTCTGTCTTTTTATCTTAGTGAGTCTAGCCAATGGTGTGTCAATTTTGTTAATCTTTTCAAAGAACCAGCTCTTTGTCACATTAATTTTTTCTGTTGTCTTTTTATTCTCTATTTCATTTAGTTCTGCTCTGATTTTTATTATATCCTTTCTTCTGCTGACCTTGGGTTTCATTTGTTCTTCTTTTTCTAATTCTTTAAGGTGTAATGTGAGGTTACTTATTTGGAATTTTTCTTGTTTCTTGAGATAGGCCTGTAGTGATATAAATTTCCCTCTTAAAACTGCTTTCGCTTCATCCCCAAAATTTTGGTAGGATGCATTTTCATTCTCTTTTGTTTCTATGTGTCTTTTGATATCTCTAATTTCTTTGACCCAGTCATACTTTAAAAGTATATTGTTTAATCTCCATGTATTTGTGTTTATTCCTGCTTTCTTTTTGCAGTTGATATCCAATTTCAAAGCCTTGTGATCAGAGAATATGCTTGGTATGATTTCAATCTTCTTAAATTTGCTGAGGCTGATTTTATGTCCCAATATATGGTCTATCCTTGAGAATGTTCCATGTACACTAGAAAAAAATGTATAGTCTGATGTTTTAGGATGAAGTGCTCTATAAATGTCAATTATGTCTGTTTCATCTAATGTGTCATTTAGGGCTGCTATTTCATTATTTATTTTATGTTTGGATGATCTATCCATAGCTGTGAATGATGTATTTAGGTCCGCTAGTATAATTGTGTTTTGGTCAATTTCTCCCTTTAGTTTTGTTAGTAGTTGCTTGGTATATTTTGGTGCTCCCTGATTGGGGGCATAAATATTGATGACTGTTAAATGTCTTCTTGTTGTATAGTTCCCTTTACCATTATGAAATGTCCATCTTTGTCTCTTGTTACCTTTTTCACCCTGAAGTCTGTTTATTCTGCTATCAGTACGGCTACACCTGATTTTTTCTGGATACCATTTGCTTGGAGTGTCAATTTCCATCCTTTCACTTTGAGTCTATTCTTGTCCTTGTAGCTGAGATGTATCTCTTGGAGACAGCATATGGTTGGGTTTAGTGTTTTGATCCAGTCTGCTACTCTGTGCCTTTTTATTGGTGAGTTCAGTCCATATACATTTAGGGTGATTATTGATATGTGAGGATTTCCTGTCATTCTATCTTTAGTTTTCTGGTAAAGCTGTGTCTCCATTGTTTCTTTGCCTTTTTGTTGTTGTCTGTTATTTCTGTGTGGTGGTATTCTATGATGTTTCCCTCTGTTTCTTCTTTCTTACAGTATTTATTTCAGTTCTGGATTTTTTTTTGAGTGGTTACCCTTAAGTTTATGTAAAAGAAAGTTTGATATTTAGAGTATTCCATTTTCTTCAGCACACTTACTTTCTCCATTCCCATATTCCAGTTCAGGCCTTTACTCTCCCCCTTTTTGAGTTTTGGTTGCCACAAATTGTCCCTGTTGGTGGTGGTCGAATAGCCTCCTTTAGTATTTCTTGTAGTGCAGGTCGTGTATTAGAAAATTCCCTCAGCTTCTGTATGTCTGGAAAGGTCTTTATTCCTCCTTCATATCTAAAGGATATCTTTGCTGGATATATTATTCTTGCCTCATAATTTCTCTCTTTCAATAGTTTGAATATTTGGTTCCACTCCCTCCTGGCTTGTAGAGTTTCTGCTGAAAAATCTGATGATAATCTAATGGGCTTTCCTTTGGAGGTTACCGTCTACTTTTCCCTGGCTGCCTTAAGGATTCTTTCTTTGTTGTTGATTTTTGACAGCTTCAATACAATGTGCCTTGGAGAAGGCCTGTTGGGATTGAGGTAACTAGGTTTTCTATTTGCTTCTTGGATTCGAGGATCCAGTTCTGTCCACAAGTTTGGGAAGTTCTCATTGACAATTTGTTTGAATATATTCTCTGTTCCCTTCTCTCTTTCTTCTCCTTCTGGTATGCCCATTATTCTTATATTGCTCTCTCTGATGGAGTCAGAAAGTTCTTGTAGAGTTCTTTCATTTCTTTTAAGTCTCTAGTCTCTTTCTTCTTCCATCTGTGTTATTTCCAGGTTTCTATCTTCGATGCCACTAATTCTTTCCTCTATCTGGTCAACTCTACTACCTAAGCTGGCTATTTCATTCTTAATTTCTTCTCTTGAGGTCTTAATCTCCAGAATTCTATTTGGTTCTTGTTTAAAATCTCAGTCTCTTTGGTAAAATGTTCATGTTGTTCTTTGATTGTGTTTCTGAGTTCATTAAACTGCTTTTCTGTGTTTTCTTGCATCTCGTTGAGTTTTTTCAGAACTGCAATCTTGAATTCGCTGTCATTTAAGTCACATATTTTCATATCTTTAAGTTCCTTTTCTGGAGACTTTTCACTTTCTTTCTGAGCTGTCTTGCTGCCTTGGTTATTCATGGCAATTAATGATTTATTATTTCTCTTCGTAGACATCTACACGAGTGGGTTCTTCAACAGATAGGAAGAGGTCTTTCTTTTGTTTTCCAGTACTTGTTGGTAGAATGTTTTATTCTCTGTTCGACTGCAGCCTTTTTTTCTGTCTCACACTGTAGTGCTATGTTTTCTCTGCAGTATTCCAGCTTCTTGTACAATGGGGGGGATTCCCTGGGAGACGGGCTTCTCCTCTGTTAACAGTTCGCTTGGGTGACAGGGCGCAGTGTCCGTTTGGGGCTGCGGAGAGCTTTTGAAGTTCCAAAGCTCTTCCTGCACTAGATTCAGAGCCCGTGTGTTTCAGCAGTTCTGTTTACTCCTGTAGGGATCCGCCCAGATAGGTGGGGGCAGGGGTGGGGTGAGTTGTGAGAGGTGACCCAGAGCAAAGGTGGCGACCACCACCACAGCCAGTCCTGCTTCCACAGGTCCCT
This sequence comes from Rhinolophus sinicus, assembly GCF_057876585.1. Lineage (NCBI taxonomy): Eukaryota > Metazoa > Chordata > Mammalia > Chiroptera > Rhinolophidae > Rhinolophus > Rhinolophus sinicus. The sequence continues at coordinate 34,642,066 of NC_142513.1, forward strand.
CCCCTTTGCTGGAACTAGTTGGGCTGCAAATCTGTGTCTGTGGACCACAGTCCTCAGAACTGCAAATATTCTGTTCTTTTGATCTGACACTGCTACTGTTCTCCTTCTAGCACGGGCAGGTGGGGGCGGGTCGAGCTCTTGGAGGCTAAGGAGGGGGCGGCTAGTCTCAGTGCTTAAGGCTTCCGTTCTCTGCTCAGCAGTGAGGGCTTAAAGTGCCGTTTTCAGCCTTCTTCTGTCGGTCTTTGCTCCGAGGTCTCTGCCGTGAGCGTTGGGTTCAGCCGTGTTATATACTGTCCCCTCAGCACTGTGTTCCATAAACAGAGCCCTAGCAGTCCGAGTTCTTCCCTCTCCTGCAGCTGCGGTAGTTCCGGGAAGCAACGAGCTCAGAGCACTGAGCTAGGTCTTTGTCCTGCGCCCGCGCAGCTCCGTCTCCACACTTCTCCCTTCCCTCCTCCCCTGCTCGCGCGATTCGCCCACATTTAGGTGAATTCAGTAGTGGGCCTCTTCGTCTTGCCTTCTCCTGTGCAGGGAGTCCTTTGTGGAGTTATAGTTGTTTGATTTGTTGTAAATTCCAGGGGAGATTTACAGAGGCTCACCTCACGCCGCCATTTTGATAAATATATCTCTAATTCTTTTCTTTATGCTTATGAATTAAAAGTGTAACAACAAAAAAAGTGTAACTCTAGAAACAGTAACAATATCTGTATGCAATATAATACCCTGGAATATGATACTTGGTTTTGTTGAACTTACCACGAACTTGAAACAATGAAGAGTTCTTGGCCTTCTATGTATGATGTGAATATTGTAAATTTGTTACTGGTACATAAAATTTCTTGTACCATAGTATGTTAAAAAATAAATGCTAAAACTCCTTTATAATACAAAAATCAAGTACCTAAATGTAAACAAATACAAATTTGATTTAAAAACTTAAAGTGAAAGATTTTTTCCCCTGAAAATTTGGGCCTAAAACATGGGTGCATGTTTTACATAGGAGTGCATTATACACAGCAAAGTATGGTATTTTACTCATTCTGTCAGACTGAGGCTTCCACCCATGAAGTAACTATTATTTAGAGGATTTTGTCTTCTCAGCAATTATTAAAATATAGTTACCAAATGAAATCTCACTTTGGTGGTTTGTCAGATCAAGAGCTTTCTGAGTACAGAGACTGTGTTATGCATTTATAAATCTGCAATGACTTGTACTATGTCTGGCAGATTGTTAGTGCTCAGGAGATGTTTGTGGAATTAATGAATGATTAAATAAGTGTTTTTCTGTAATCAGGACTTTTGGTTAGAATGGTGGTAAATAGAATCAGAGATTGAGGATTTTCTACTTTCTATCAGTTAACAGGACTCCCTCAACTGGTTGATTTGTTTCTTTTAATGTAATGTTTATTCTTTCTTTTTATTTAAAATTTCTTTGGAAGCACAATATTATAAATGTAATAATATAAATAAAATAAGAGGAAATAAATTACTGATTACCGCACCTTCTAGAAAACTATTGATTTTTTTCCTACCTGTCTCTATGCATTTATACGCATTTTTTTTGCATTTTTATGATTTGATTAGAACCCATACCGAATTTGATATATAGTTTTCCACTTTATATAAACAGTTTTTCATATAACTTTATAGTTTATAATTATAATTCAAAACGACTCCATAATATGTTTTCCACTTCCTTTTACTCATAATTCCCCATTTCCCTATCTGTTTTGTCTCTCTAGTGAATTCTCACTTAGCTTTCAAGGCCTGGTCCAACAGTCCTGTAATTTCTGTTGACAGTTATGACCCTAGTACTTTACACATGTATTGACTATAGAACTTTTAATATTATGTAACTTTTTTGTTTTTAGAAAAATTTTGAGAAATAAGTTACATTAGAGGATGGGTTATACAATTCTTTGTCCTGATGCTTCACTCAGTGAGGGTCACATAGTAGGCCCTCAAATATTTGGAGAGTGCAGATATAATTCTAAGGTCTGGGAATAGGATGACGAATAAAATACAGTTTCTGGATTTGATGTTCAAAGTATAGTGGCAGAGACAAGTAGGTAAAGATGTAGAAGTTGCTCTTCTAAAGTTATATATATGGTGCTAGGAAAGCCCAGAGGAGGCTGACATAGTCATGTCATAGCTTTTTTTCCTTATGAATTATTTTTTTGAGGGGTACGGAAAGGGACGTATTTCCAGGAATGGTATGGCTAGGCTAAGGAATACTAACGTTTTTGTGATTCTTTGTTTTTCTTGTCAAATTATTTTCCAAATGATTCTTTCCCTCATGTGTACCTTATTTGTCCGTGTCATTTTCTCATTTATATTTGGTATCTCAAAATATGTTTTTCACCAATTTGTATAATATCCTTATGTAATTGTTGTAGGCAGAATTCTAAGATATTACTCAAAATTCCCCATACTCCCTCCCCCAGTATACCTGCCCTAAGTAATCCCTGAGACTGCAAATTTGATGGATTTTACTCCCATAATTATGTTATATTACATGGCACAATTGACTTTAAGAAGGAGATTATCAGAACGAGTCTGATCTTACATAGTAGTTATGACCACATTAGCCCTTTGAAAGCACAGTTTTCTCTGGCTGGTAGTAAAAGAGGAAGTCAGAAAAGTTAAAAACATGAGAAAGAATCATCACCCATTGCTGGTTTGAAGATTGAGGAGGCCATGTAGAAAGGAACTAGATTTGAAATTATTAAGTTCTTAGACTCTAGTTTTTGAGACTCCTGGCTGGTAGCCAGCAAGGCAACAGATTTTGTGCCAACAGAATCTTAAGTGTTATAAAAGAAAGTACATACACTCGTTTTTTCTTGGTTGAATTCTGTCAACATCAAAAATGAGCTTGGGAGAAGATTTTCCCCGTTTCCAGACTATAATTCTTCCCCACCAACACCTTAATTTCAACATGTGATACACAGTCAAATTGTGCCTGTGGCCTACAGAAATGTGAACTAATAAATGGGTGTTGTTTTAAGCTGCTAAGTTTGTGGCATAAAATGAATACAATAATATATGATCATTTGTGATATTTACTACATGTGTCTTTTCTTGTTTATTTTATTGTGTTGCTTGTATGAAAGTTTTATTTCTTTATATAATTGAATCTATTGAACTTTTTCTTGATTATTTCTGTCATTTCTTTAAATTTTAGAATGTATTAGGTAGAATGGCATGGGTAGGCGTCTCAGAGGATTTGAGTCTGAGTCTCAAATGATGGATTTGATTAAATTCTGTCACTGCCATCATTTTTGGATAGCAATTTGTAATATTTCAACCTGTACATTGACTCTTTCCATTGCTGCATAGCTAAGGATGAATAGAAAGAAATTCTCGTTTGCAAAATTTTGGGGATTTTCTCACTAAAACATTCCTTTTGATGCTTGGATGGAACTTTTTAATCTAATGTTTCAACAGTAATAGGGGCCTAACAATGGAGGGCAACTTCCTAGAACTATGCCATTAGCTCTTTCTTTTACGATAATTCTTGCCAAGAGAAAGCTTCTGCACACTTAATTTTTGTTCTACCCTGCTTCCAAATTCTCTGGGTGGCCTAGATCTGGCCTATTGCCTGTTATTGTCAGTGTTGTGACCTAAAAGGGGCTTCTACAAGAGGCTAGAAAGAATCAAAACATGGTTATAAACAACAACTCGATTACTGTGATTTTTAACACCCATCCATGTTATTGATTTATGTTGACACTTCAGCTATTTCTGCCACATTCCTAGACTGGTGTTAAAAACATCATAAACAAGGGGATCCTTTACTCTTGTGGACACATTTGTTCTTTCAATATACAGATATTAAGGACCTGGTATGTTCTGCTCCGCAGGCTTTATTATTTTTTGCCTTTTCTATTTGACACTTGTGTGTCAATTTGCCTATGCCAACAAAATCTTCAGTGTCATAAAGGAAGTACATATACATTTTTTCTTGGCTGACCTTATAGAAAGACTTGGGTTTTATATAGGCAAAACTAGTAGTTATGCTGAATGTAAGACAATGTTTTCATTTTTATAGTATCAATGTGTGATATGTTCAAGTATGGGATTATTTAGAGTAAAGCTTAATTTAAACATTGAGATGAAAATTGGAATCATAGAAATGAGAAAACTCTAATTATGATCCTGTCAGGGGCACACAGTCATTATAAACAAGTTTGAAAATGACTCTGTCATACAGTGTCATATAATTTTAAGGCTTGAAAGAAACTCAGTTATCTAGGGCAGATGTTTTATGTTACAGATGGGGAAATTGAGGCTTAGAGAGAGGAAGTAACACACTCCAGGACATGCAGGCCATATGTAACAGAACCATGAATAGGATCTAGGTCTTCTGACACTTACTTCTGTGTTTTTCCTCAATTCAGTTCCATGTGCTACTTACCGTGCATAATAATTCAGTAGAATTGACATGTATTTTATGATATTAAGTTGATACCGTAAGTTGGACTCTGGAAGTTTTTAGGACTCATTGGTCTTTTCTATAGTATTGAAACAATATGGTTTCTACTAAACTACTCAATGAACCATCTGTCTTTTGAAATATTTGTTTATATGAAATATGGATAGTAATTGAAACCTCTGACAGCAGCATTAGAGTTTGACCTTAGTGGATTTCTGACATTTTTGTATGGTATTGTGTGTGTTGCTGAGTATTTGTTGTTGTTGTTGTTGTTGTTAGAGAAAGTAAACACTTGTAGAGATATGTTTTCTTCTATTGACCCCTGGCTACTTTTCTGTTGACCTTCTTTTTTACTTGAAATGACACTGTTGTATCTTTTTAAAAAAATAATTGATCTTTTATTTTTATGGAAACATTTTGGTTGTTAAATTGCTTTATTAATTGTGTTTCCTACAAGTATCCTTTATTTCTTTACTTCTTTTATATTGCAAATCTGTAACTGTTTGGTATATGAGTTACTTTGATTACTGCCAGTTTTAAAGTTTGCTTTCCTTTTAATTTGGACATGAATGAATCATATTTCTCCTTTAATTTCTTCCTGCTGTATAAAAGACATATTTTCTGGAACTGCTTGATTTTCCAAGGCTATCAATAATGTTATATAGTTCTTCTTGGGATAATCTAGTCCTCTGTCTTTAAGGTTCTAATCCTGCTGGTCTTGCTTACTTTCAAAAATGTTTTATAAAATATTTTAACTATATTCATGCTTGCCACTTCTCCAGTACATATAGAATCCAGTGGGCTTAGATTTGAATCCTTTCTCTCTCTCTGTCATTTACTAGCCAGGATCACAAGGGCTAGTCGGGGCTTGACAAGGATCACTCAATCCCTCTGTGAATCTCTGCTTTCTCATCTTTAAACCAGAGAGAATAAGTGTTTTAGAGTCATTGTGAGGATTAAATAAAACAATGCTGCACCGCTGGCAGTAGTCAATAAATAGTAGCTGTAAAAATACGGTACCTACGGAAAAAATAGAGAATACTATTTTGAAACATTATTCCTGTTAATCATTATTTAATGCATGCAGTTTACCTTCCTCATCAATTAATCTGCAACCCTTTTTTCCTTACACAAAGACGTGGGATTATTTCATTCGGAGGGATCTACAAGAAGGTTCCCAAAGATGATCCTTTTCAAGGATATATCTTTACCCCTGTGATAAGATCAATAGTTCCTATTCAGGTCAAATTCAGTAGTAGTCTCCCTATACATGGGGGACATATTCCAAGACTCTCAGTGGATACCTGAAGCTGTGGATAGTACCGAACCCTACGTATATTATGTTTTTTCCTATATATACATACCTATGATAAAGTGTTATTTATAAATTAGGTACAGTAAGAGATTAACAATAACTAATAATGAAATAGAGTAATTATAACAATATATTGTAGTAAAAGTTATGTGAATGTGGTTTCTCTCTCTCTCTGATCACCGAGACAACTACTCAGTGACTAATGGGTGGGTAGTATATACAGTGCGGATACACTGGACAGAAGCATGATTCACTTCTGGGGAGGATGGAGCAGGATAGCTCAAGATTTCATCAGGCTACTTAGAATGGCTTGCAATTTAAAACTTATGAATTGTTTATTTCTGGAATTTTCCATGTAATATTTTTTGGACCGTGGTTGATGATGGGTAACTGAAACCATGGAAAAATGAAACCATGGATAAAGGGGACTGCTGTATTTTAAAATTTTCTTCTGACAAACTCCGTCTTTGCTCCTGAAAGTATATATTTGAATAGAAGACATTAAATAGGTGGGCAGTATATTGTGCAGAAATTCTGTACAAACTATATGTCTCCATCTGTTCATTTTCCACTTTTTTCATCTTGGCCTTCCACCTCGGATTCCTGAGGTGACCATATACCCTCCCATGTGGAGTCAACTTCCATTTGTCCCACATAACTCCTTCCCAATGTATGAGGAATATATTGGTTATTTGGGATTAAAGACTTTGTGGCATCTTCCCCCAAATTGTAGCTTAACTCAGGCCTGACGCCAAACTGATATTTTTTTTATTTTTTTATTGGGGAACAGGACTTTGTTGGGGAACAATGTATACTTCCAGGACTTTTTCCAAGTCAAGTTGTTGTTCTTTCAATCTTAGTTGTGGAGGGTGCAGCTCAGATTCAGGTCCAGTTGCCATTGTTAGTTGCAGGGGGCACAGCCCACCATCCCTTGTGGGAGTTGAACCAGCAACCTTGTGGTTGAGAGCCCACTGGCCCATCTGGGAATCGAACCAGCAGCCTTCGGCATTAGGAGCATGGAGAACTCCAACCACCTGAGCCACTGGGCTGGCCCCAAACTAGTATTTTTTGATGAGCTTGTCATCAGGTAAGAGAATGAGGCTGTCCCTGTGGCCTGGTACCCTAGAAAAATTGGTTTGTCTTATGAACAAATGCAGAGGATAAGGTACATAATTTTCAGTACTTGAAGCATAGTCATTAGTTTCATTTGCAGACTTTGCCAGAAAGTATTTGATTCTTAACCTATGAGCCCTATTTTAACCAAACCTAGTTTGAATGTCACAACATTTTAAGTGATTCATACTTTAACACTGATTAGCTAAAGTTCTGGTTTTTGTCCCTGATTATCATAAGGGACCTCTAGTTATTTTTTTCAGTATGCACCCTATCTCTGACTATTTCTGGATGTCTCACCAAACTGTCTCAGCTGCCATATGGCATTGGTCATCATCTCTCTCTTACTCAAGCTTTCCTTGTTTGAAGGAGGCCCACTTTGTCTGGCACTGGAGCATCCATGGTGAAGAGTTGAGAAGAACTATGACCCAGCTCCAGGCTTCACCTGGCCACTTAGGACTTCCCAAGAAATATTCCAGCTCTGTGCTGTGGTAGCCTTTCTTAGGGAAGAAATTATCAAGTTCTGCCTTTCTAGACATCAAGCTACCTAAAGAAGGCCTCTAAAGTAGAGGGATTTTCAAACCAAATCTAAAACCTGAAGATAGAGGTAATCATCCTGTGCCCTCTGGGTACATTGTAAATACTGATGGATGTCATTGGGTGTTTCTGGCAGGGTTAAGGCTTAGGGAAGGGAGGAAAGAGAAATTGAGGAAGAATGGGAAATGGTGAAGAGGGTTAAGTAAAGGGTGGGAAAATAAAATTGGTTATGTCTGTGATCAGCAGTGGTGAAATTCCCCTCACAGTTGTTAAGAGATACAGCTTAGTAACTGCCTGAGGATACTTACCTTTCACTAGTGGCATTGAGAATATATTTTTCCTCCAAGAGTGTTTTAGCTCTTTGTTTCTAGTTTCTTTTATGCATATTTTAGTTTTTGAAAATAATAGGAAGTATGTGGTAGTGCCAGTGGTATTTTTTTCTCACTTTTTCTCTTGAACTATATTTACTTTGCTCCTCAAATCAAATGACAGGCTTCAAAGGATGAACTGTTTCTACCATTTGTATAAATTGAGTACAGGCTGCATCTGACTCCTATTGCATGCATTAAATTCTAAAGGAAATGTGACCCAGGTATAACATTTTATTGAATGTTTCTTGGAATTGGTGTAGAGTTATTTTTCCTTTCCTTTTCTTTCCTTTGTATTTATTTTTTTGATGCTTGATTGGATTGAAACTTCATTATTTCATCCTATGGCTTATCCCACCTTTAGAAGGAATATATCTTGTGAACTACTTCTTCAGTTACTTATCCAGTAAGACTAGAAATTTACTAGGGACTTAATGGGTTAATGTGCTACTTCCTCTTTTCTGTCCTGTGTCCTGGATTTCAGCATTAGCTGAATTGACCACTTAAAATAACCCTAGTCTTATTCTTGTTCCTAATGGAGATGTTATTCTATTTAAAAATTTCATCACATAACTTGATATAATGGTTTGGAATTTCTTGCAGGATTACTAGAAGTGAAATGTCAAATGTGTGTAGGTTTGGTTGCAACACAATGTACAGCAATGAGATATTACTTAACCTCCCCCCAGGATGACTATAATTTTTAAAAAGAAGAGGGGACTAATAAGTTTTGGAGAAGATGTGGAGAATTTGGAACCATAATATATTCTGGTGGGAATGTAAAATGGTGAAGATGCTGTGAAAAATATTTGGCAGCTTCTCAAAAAATTAAACATAAAATTACTATATGATCCAGCAATGACAATCCTACATACGCATATATGCCCAAGAGAATTGAAAATATGTCCACATAAAAGCTTGCACACGAATGAAGTTTTATTTGTCTTTGAATCTCTGGAGCAGATCAAAGGAATAGGCCATTTTATTGTGTTGGGTTGGACTGAATTGGACTGAATTGAACTGTTTTATTATCATATTTTTTAAGCTAAATTTTAGTTGGTGATTTATGTACCGCTTTTTTCCCCTCAGCATGTCAGGATTGTGTTAATCGGAAGTAAATGTACCAATATATTCTGTATTAGTTTGCTAGGGCTGTAAACGTTCTGGGACCAATTATAATGTCTGTGTTGGTGGTGGTAGGGGTTCCCCTATACCACCAAGCAATTTTCCAACACCAACTGCTGTCCGACAATTTGACTCAATTCTGACATGATGATCTACCTAGAGGTAGCATCAGATTCCACAGGTTAAGGGCCCAGTCTCATAAGACTTGCACCCCTTCCATCCCCACCCCTCCCACTTCAAACGACGATTATAAGCTCAGGTTGTTACCTGTGCTTCTGACCAGCAGGCTATATAGATTGGAGGTTCTGACAATCCCCTCCTTGGCTTTGATTAATTTGCTAGAGTGGCTCATGGAACTCAGGGAACATTTTATGTGCGAGATAACTGGTTTATTATAAAAAGATATAACTCAGGAATAGCTAAATGGAAGAGATGCATAGGGCAAGGTATGGGAAACTGTGCAGAGCTTCCATGCCTTCTGAGCAGGCCACTCCAAATCAACATGTGTTCACCAACCTGGAAGCTCAGGTCCCCATTCTTTTGGGGTTTTATGGAGGCTTCATTACATAGGTGTGATTGATTAAATCATTGGCCATAGGTGATTGATTCAACCTCCAGTCCCTTTCCCTCTTGGAAATCAGGGGGTGAGACAGAAAGTTCTTGACCCCCTATTCACAGTTGGTTCCCCTGACAACCATCCCCCATCCTTAGGTACTTTCTAAAAGTTACCTCATTAACATAAACCCAGTTATGGAAAGGGGCTTGTTATGAATAACAAGACACCCATTTCACCTTTGTAGCTCTGAAGTAATTTCAGGAACTGAGGACAAGAGACAAATATTATAACAAAAGATGCTCTTATTGTTCTTATCATTCTGGAAATTCCAAGGGTTTGGGGAGCTGTATGCCAGGAACTGTGGACCAAGACCAAATATAAGAGAAATATATTTTGTTGAATGACCAAAATATTAATGTTTCTGATGAATCACAATATTGCAGACTGCAATAACAAATACCAAAGATTGGGTGCCTTAAACAACAAAATTAATTTACCTCTTGTCTGGAGGCTAGAAGTGCAAGATCAAGGTGTTGTCGGGTTTGGATTTTCCTGACGCCCCTTGTAGATAGCTGCTTTCTAACTGTCCTCCCCTAACCTTTTCTCTGCGTGCACATCCCTGGTGTCTCTGTATGTCCTAATCCCCTCTTCTTATAACAGCATCAGTCAGATTAGTTTAGGGCTCACCTTAATAACCTCATTTTAACTTAATTACCTCTTTAAAGACCCTGTCTCCTAAAACAGTCACATTTTAAGGCACTGGGGATTAGGACTACGACGTATGCATTTTGGAGGGACAATACAGTACATAACATATTACAAGTAACTAAGAAAGACTATTGTGTCTAAAAGAATTTTATTGTGTGGACTCAATTAAACGGGGTTGTCTACATCTACTGAAGTAGATATTCTTACATTTTTTGGGATGGCTCTAATTAGGAGAGGAGAGAATAAATTAAAAACTGTAAGAGGCAAGAACAATAGGAAAAATGTTTAACCCCCGCCTCCCAAATCAGGAAGCTATTTACATTTAGCACAGGCAAATTCATTAAAGTGATATATTCCTACTGTTTTGATGGTCTGAACTGAAATAGCAATATTTTAGCAGTTTATAATTAACTTATAAACAGGGCTTGTTAATGAGTATCTTCTGGAAATCAGAAGAGTTCGGGTTCTGTTTTTTCTGTGGCGCTAACTAGAGACATTCCTTTCAAATAGGAACAAATTGGGATAAATTTGTTATGTTTTTTGAGGTAAATTATAAACATTTTAGGTGAATGGAATAATCTTAAAGGATAATTTCTTTTCAAGGGTCAAGTTTTGTTTGAATTTTATCTTCAAGATCTGTGAATATACTGTCAATGTAAGAAACGTCCAAACCTGTAGAGAATTTCTATGAGTTTATTTGAGCCAACCTGATGACAGTTGTCAGGAAGCAAAATCTCAACGAAGAAATGCTCTGGAGACTGGCAGGTTTGCAGCTAATTTTATACATTAGAATCAAAGGAGGAGGGTTACATGAAATCCATTGGTGGTAGATTAAGGGGGCAGGAGAAAGCAAAGTGGGGAAATCTGTGGGGTTGGATAAAAAGTAAAAGGGAGAGACACATACTTCTTTTACATTGGTGGCTACAGGATAGTTAATAATTAACACTTATAGCACATAGAGATGGTATTGGGGAAACAAGATAACAATGAGAGGTTCTGTAGTCTCTTGCTCCGGTGCCGTGGGTGTGCCCTGAGGGGTCTGGAAAAGGGGAATACTCTGACATTTCAAATGCATGTTATCTTAGATACAAAAAAAACAATAGACAGGCTCACTTAAGGTAAACATTGACCTTTTTTCATGAAGTTTTGGGCTTAAGATATGACCATCTTCCACGACCTGCTTTTAGAAACTACCCAGTCTGTGGTATTTTGTTATGTTCATAGCTGTCCAGATGAGCTAAAACATTAGTTTACACCATTATGGAGGCAGACAAGTTCTAAGATCTGCATTAGGCAACCTGAAGACCCAGGAGAACTGATAGTTCCAGTCTGTGTCCAAAGGCTTGAGAACCAGGAGAGCTGACGGTATAGTTCTAGTCCAAAGGCCAGCAGGCTCAAGACCCAGGAAGAGCTAATGTTCCAGTTCAAGTGCAAAGGCAGGAAACAAAAAATCCAATGTCTCAGCTCAAAAGTAGTCAGGCAGGTGGAATTCCCTTATTTCAAGGTTGAGCCTTTTTGTTCTATTCAAGCCTTCAACTGATTGGAATAGCCTCACTCACATTAGGGAGCACAATCTGCTTTTCTCAGTCTATTGATTTAAATGTTATACTCATCAAAAAAAAAAAAAAAATCCTCACAGAAACACCTTGTATATCATTTGACCAAATAATTTGAATATCTTGTGGTCTAGGCAAAATGATACATAAAATTAACCGTCATAGTGACCTTAAAATTCTTAGTTGTATGTTTTACATTTCTTGTTAGGAACCTAGGCTAAAGTTATAATCTATGATATCCAAGTCAACCACAGTTAACTCATTAACTATATAATGAGTTATCAATGGTGACAAATCATTGTCACTCCCAATACAAATATTAAGTGAGCTGTTACTTATGAATGTTATTTTCCCCACTTTGTTCTACACACTGGGATACAGTGGTAAACAAGATAAAGTTGCTCCCTTTTGTAATTTATATTCCAGTGGGAGTGCCAGATAACATTTAATTAATAAATAAGTAAATATATGCTGAAATATCAGGGAGTGATAAGCACCATGAGAAAATGAAACATGGTAAAGATATGCCATTTTAGATAGAGCGGTCAGGGAAAGTTCTGAAGCGATGACATTTGTAGAGCTCAAATGAAGAAGAGGAACAAGTCATGTAAACCTTGGTATGCACATATCTAAATAATGTTTCCGGCATGGCTTAAAATTTCTTTGCTAAATAAATCTCTAAGTACTTTGCATAATGTGGTAGATACTCTGATGTGCCACCCAGATGTCCTTTCCTTGAAAGCTTGTTGCCCCAACTGCTGAGAATGCAATGTGTAGACAGCCCACAGCTATGAATCCCTTCAGGAACTGCCTTAGTTGCAGGGAGCCAGCTTGAACACTCCCCTTCCCAGGGTGGTCAATAGTCAGTGACTGATTGCTGTTGGAGTATAAAGGCCTGGCCATTTTGGTCCAACTGAGGACATCTCTGAAGGACCATTCTAGCTCCAGAATTACCTGTGGGGTTGGTGAAGGCTGACTGTAGACCTCACAATTTAACTTCTCCCTTTGTCCAAACCTGCTTCATTCCTCTCCCTTTTCACAAGTTTGTTCTCAAAGGTGCTTCTTAATTAACATCCTCATGTTATTCTTGGTTTCAAGGTCTGCTTCCCAGAGAACCCAATGTTTGCTATGAAGTTTTCTCAATTACAGCTTATTTGTGATCCATTCTCAATATGACTTGGCATCCTGTTTTATATCAAACCACAGTTTGCTTCCTGTCACAATTTTATATGTTAATATGAACCTTATTTTTATTACTCTAACATTTTGAAAATGGGCTTTCTACTTGCAACACGCTTTGGAAATTGCTAAAGAGATTATATTTTTTCCTAACCACTTTGATCTTATTATTTCACTCAAGAAACATGCTGTTTCAGAAGTAGTAGTTTATCCTCACTGTTTGGACTATTATAGGGTTCTAATATATTCGGTTATATTTAACTAGAGTCTGGTCAGCATTAACCTCTTTTTTATAAAGAGAATGGCACAAATTCATATCATTGAGTAGGATTTTTAAATTGTCTCCATGCTGCAAAAGGAGAGAATTCACTTTATAAGTTATTGCCATGAAGTTCTTTCCATCATGTATATTAGAAATGTAAAATTCCTGGTAATGGCATAAAAGTTGTGAACAAGTTAAAAGGGGTTTTAGTTTTTAAAACAGCTGTGTTTAATGTATCATTTCATGATTTCATATAACTTCTGAAAAGTTGATACATAATGTAAATTCCCATTTTCTGTGTAATTGATATTATTTGTGAATTATGTTCATCCTTCCTATATCAAGAAAGATATGAATTAGTTTTGTGATTTACATGATTTATAGACAACATCATTAATTATTTGCAAACCTGATGCCAAAGATATTACAAGAAAAGAAAACTACATCCTAATATGTGTTACGACATAGATATACAAATTCTCTACACAGTTTTAGTATATGAAATCCAGAAATATATACTAATCATAGTATGTCATGACCTTGTGGAAAAATCCCAGGAATTTAAGGTTGATTAAAATTTGAAAATCAGAGAGGAATCCAAGATAGCAGATTCCACTGTGCTTGCCTCCTCTCCAGACTGCATTAAAATTACCACTAATTATAGAACAATCAACCTGGAGAAGAATCTGAAGTCTAGCTGAACAGAGGTTTTATAACTAAAGATGTAAAAAGAAGCCATATTGAGACTGGTAGGAGGGGTAAAGATGGGAACAGGTGGCCTCACACTTGTGTGTTGCGGTTGAGAATTGGGAGGGATACCTTGGCTGTGAAGGTTCTCCTAGGAGGAGCGAGGGACCCCAGTCTGATACTAAGCTCCCCAGCTCTGAATACCGGTGCTGGGAAGAGGAGCCCCCACAACATCTGGCTGTGAAAAACAGTGGGGATTCCGACCATTCGGGTGGGATGGAAGGCTGTGGGAAACCTGAGTGCCCTCTTAAAGGGTCTGCATACAAACTCACTTGCTCGCAGGCACTCACCCTGAGCTCTCGAGGAGGGACAGTGACTTGGGAGCCATCAAAAACATACAGGGAGAGACTGAGTTATGTGGCTCTGGGAAAGGACTGGGCCAACATACCTGGAGGTTGGCTTCACACCACAGCAGACCACTGCCCAATTAGCCCCACAAGTGGCACACCCAAAAGACCATCTCATTAGGCACCAGAACCCACTGGGGCAAATCCCACTCCATGGGGTAAGCCACCTGCACAGCAGCCCATAAGCTGTGGATGTAACCAAACCCCACAACCAAGCAGCCTAAGGGTCACCCACTGACATGACAATAACAAAAGGCCCAACTATGATAGGAGGGCACACACAACGCACACAAGGGACACTCCTGGAGCACCAGGAGCAGGTGCCCAGGGAGACTTGCCAGGGCCCCACCTATTACATAAGGCCACCCCATCAAGACTGAGAAACATATCAGATGTACCTAATACATAGAAACAAACACAGAGGCAGCCAAAATGGGGGAAACAAAGAAATATGTCCCAAATAAAAGAATAGGAGAAAACTCCAGAAAAAGAACTAAATGAAATGGATGCAAGAAACCTACTAGACACAGAGTTCAAAACAATGGTTATAAGGATGCTCAGGGAACTTAGTGAGAACTTCAGCAAAGAGATAGCAAGCATTAAAAAGGATATAGAAACTGTAAAAAATGAACCAGTCAGAAGTGGAGATTAACTACAATGACTGAAATGAAGAATCCAATAGAAGGAATCACTAGCAGACTAGATGCAGCAGAGGATAGAATTTATGATTTAGAGGACAAAGTATCAAAGAACACCCAATCAGAACAGGGAAAATAAAAAAAAGAATCAAAAGAAATGAAGACAGTTTAAGAGACCTCTGGGACAACATCAAGCATAACAATGTTTGCATCATAGAGGTACTGGAAGGCAAAGGGAGAAAGCAAAGGATTGAGAACCTATCTGAAGAAATAATTACTGAAAACTTATCTAAGTTGGGTAAGGAAATATACATACAAGATTAGGAAGCACAGAGTCCCAAAAAAAGATGAACCCAAAGAGGCCCAAACCAAGACACATTATAATTAAAATGATAAAGATTGAAGACAAAGAAAGAATTCTAAAAGCAGCAACAGAAAGGCAACTAGTGACTTACAAGGGAGCTCCCATAAAATTGTCAGCTGATTTCTGATAATTTTAGGAAAGAAGGGATTGGAATGAAGTATTCAAATTAATGAAAAACAAAGACCTATTACCAAGATGACTCTATCCAGCTAGCTATCATTTAAAATTGAGGAGAGATAAGGAGCTTTCCAGACAAGAGAAAGCTAAAGGAGTTCATCCTTACCAACTAGTATTACAAGAAATGTTAAAGGGACTTTTTTAAGAAGAAGAAGCCGGTGGTGGTGATGGGGATGGAGGTGAGGGTGGGAAGAACATAAAGATGAATAATAAAATAGCAAGAACTATGTATCTATCAGTAATCACTTTAAATGTAAATGGATTAAATGCTCCATTCAAAGGATATTGGGTATCTGAGTGGATAAGAAAACAAGACCCGTACATATGCTGTCTACAATAGACCCATTTTAGACTGAAAGACACACACACAGACTGAAAGTAAAGGGATGGAAAAATATATTTCATACAAATGGAAATAAAAAAAAAAGCTGGGTAGCAATACTTATGTCAGGCAAAAAACACTTTAAAATAAAGGCTATAAGGAGAAACAAAGAGGGACATTACATAATGATAAAGGGATCACTCCAACAGGAGGATATAACCCTAGTAAACATTTATGTACCCCAAATAGGAGCACCTAAATACATAAAGCACATATTGACTGACACAAAGGGAGTGATCTTAGTAGGGGACTTCAACAGTCCATTGACACCAGTGGACAAATCTTCTAGACAGAAAATCAACAAGGAAACAGTGGCCTTAAATGACACACTAGGTCAGATGGATTTAATTGATATTTTTAGAGCATTTTACCCCAAATCAGCAGAATATACATTCTTTTCAAGTACACAGGGAACATTTTCCAAGATAGACCACATGTTAGGCCAGAAAACAAGTCTCAATATGTTTAAAAGATTGAAATCACATCAAGTGTCTTTTCTGACTACAATGACATGAAACTAGGAATCAATTACAAGAAAAAAAATTGGAAAACACACAAACACAGGGAGGCTAAATAACATGCTACTAAATAACGAATGGGTCAACAATGAGATCAAGGAAGAAATGAAAAGATACTTTGAGACAAATGAAAATGAAAGCACAATGATACAAAATCTATGAGACACAGCAAAAGCAGTCAAGAGAGAAATTCATAGCAATATAGGCTTACATCAAGAAACCAGAAAAATCTCAAATAAACAATCTAACTTTACACTTAAAGGAACTAGGAAAAAAAACAACAGCAAACAAAGCCTAAGGTGAATAGAAGGGAGGAAAAAATAAAGATAAGAATGGAAGTAAATGAAATAGAGTCTAAAAAAACAATACAAAAGATCAATAAAACCAAGAGCTGGTTCTTTGAAAAGATAAACAAAATTGGTAAAACTTTATCCAGACTCATCAAGAAAAAGAGAGGACCCAAATAAAATCAGAAATCAAAGGGTAGAAGCGACAACTGACACCACAGAAATACATAGGATTATGAAAAAATATTATGAGCAATTATATGCCAAAGAAATTGGACAATCTGGAAGACATGGATAAATTTCTAGAAACATACAGTCTTTCTAGATTGAATCAAGAAGAAACAGAAAACCTGAAAAGACTGATCAATACTAATAGAATCAAATCAGTAATCAAAAATCTCTCAACAAACAAAAGTCCTAGATTGGATGGTTTCACAGGCAAATTTTTCCAAACATTCCAAATAGAATTAACACCTGTTTCTCTCTAACTATTCAAAAAAATTGAGGAGGAGGGAAGTCTCCCAAGCTCGTTTTATGAGGCCAACATTACCCTGATACCAAAACCAGACAAAGACACTACAAAAGAAGAAAATTATTGGCCAACATTCCTGATGAACATAGATGCAGAAATTCTCAACAAAATTTAGCAAACCAAAATCAGTAATACATTAAAAGATTATACATGACCACCAAATGGGTTTTATTACAGGAATGCAAGGACGGTTCAGTATCTGCAAATCAATCAACATGAAACACCACATAAACAAAATAAAAGATGAAAATCATATGGTCACCTCAAAGATGCAGAAAAAGCATTTGACAAAATCCATCATCATTTATGATAAAAACTCAGCAAAGTGGGAATAGAGGGAATATACCTTAACATAATAAAGGCCACATATGACAAACCAACAGCTAACCTCATACTGAATGAGGAAAAGCAAAAAATAGTTTCCTTAAGATCAGGAATAAGACAAGAATGTCCACTTCCACCACTTTCATTCAAGATATTATCAGTAGTTCTAGCCACAGCAATCACACGAGAAAAAGAAATAAAAGGCATCCATATTTCAAAGGAAGAGTTAAACTGTGATTTGCAGTTGACATGATACTACATATAGAGAACACTAAAGATTCTGCCAAAAAATAAAACCCTATTAGAACTGATAAACGAATTCAGTAAAGTAGCAGCATACAAAATTAATATTCAGAAATTAGTTGCATTTTTAAACACTGATAATGAACTGTCAGAAAGAGGAATTAAGACAACAATCCCATATACAATTGCATTAAAAAAAAAAAGAAGTACCTAGGAATAAATTTAACCAATGAGGTAAAAGATCTACACTTGGAAAACTATAAGACAGTGAAGATAGAAAATGAAGAAGATACAAATAAATGGAAGCATGTACTGTGCGCATAGGAAGAATTAACATTGTTAAAACGTACGTAGTACCCAAAGGAATTTATAGATTCGATGCAACCCCTATCAAAATACCAATGGCATTTTTTACAGAACTAAAACAAGTAATCTTAAAATTTATATCACAAAAGACCCTGAATAGCCATAGCAATGTTGAAAAAGAACAAAATTGGAGGTGTCATGCTGCCTAACTTGAAACTATACTACAAGTCTATAGTAATCAAAACAGTATGCTACTGGTATAAAAACAGACACATAGATCAATGGAACAGAACAGAGAGCCCAGAAATAAACCCATGCTTACATGATTATTTAATCTATGACAAAGGAGGCAAGAACATACAGTGAGGTAAAGACAGTCTAGTCAATAAATGGTGTTGGGAAAACTGGGCAGGTGCATGAAAAAAAAAGAAAAGAAAGGAAAAAGAAACTGGACCACCTTCTTACACTACCAGGGAGTGCCAAAAATATATATACACGTAACTTGTGTTCATCTTTTCTTATCTGTATATATTTTACATTTTTAATATAGTTTTTCCTTTCTTAAAATATGTATACATTTTTGGCACCCTCCGTATACACAAGAATAAACTCAAAATGGATTAAAGACTTAACTATAAGACCTGAAACCATAGAACTCCTAGAAGAAAACATAGGCAGTAAACTCTCTGACATTGATCTTAGTGATATTTTTTCTGATATATCTCCTTGGACAAGGGAAGCAAAAGAAAAAAAAAATAAAACAAGTGGGATTACATCAAACTAAAAAGTTTTTGCACAGCAAAGGAAACCATCAACAAAGCAAAAAGATCACCTACTAAATAGGAGAAGCTATTCGCCAGTGATACATCTGATAAGGGGTTAATATCCAAAATTTGTAAAGAACTCATACAACTCAACATAGAAAAAAACCCAAACAATCCAGTTAAAAAATGTTCAGAGGACCTGAATAGACATTTCTTCAAAGAGGACATACAGATCAGCAATAGACATATGAAAAGATGCTCAATGTCACTATCATCAGAGAAGTGCAAATTAAAACTACAATGAGATATTACCTCACACCTGTCAGGATGGCTATCATCAATAATCAACCAACAATAAGTGTTTGTGAGGATGGGGAGAAAGGGAACCCTCGTGAACTGTTTATGGGATGGCAAATTTGTGCAATCAAAATAGTGCAAACAGAAAAGAAAATATCTGATGTGCTCAATGATTCTGAGAAGTGTTTAATGATAAATATAGCAAGATAATATAAACATCATGCTACATGTCTATGATTTAGGTTATTATTGGATTTGAGTGGAACATTTTCCTATACCTATATATTTTATTTAGAAACAAAACTTACAAATATTTTTTTAAGATGGTATAAGAGGTCATATTAATTGTTTTGTGTTTTGGGGACTATTGGTATAAATGAGGCCCTTTTAGTAATACTGCTATAAAATTTGAGGTTCTATATTATGAGATAAATCTATTACATAAAATATAGAAAGGACAACATTTAATCAAATGTGTGAAATGGTAAACAGTATTTTGTAACAGTTTTAGAGAATACTATGTCATGTATACAGCATATTAAAAGTAAGTCTTGAATTAATAAGGAGAATACCTGTGGTTGGTAAAATCTTAAATTTGGTGGGATTTAATGAAATACAAATACTATGAAATGATCCGTGCCAAATGGTTTGCCATTTACTAGGATTTTGACCACTACTAGGTAAACTTCGGCTTTCTTGCGGAGTGTCTTTTCAGACTATGAATATGCATTTAGTATTTTAATGGAAAAATTACCATTTCCATTATAATAGGTATAAAAGATGTGTAAATGACAAACATGTTTACATAAAGAGATACAGCAGGTCCTCGAGTTGCTTCGCTCAACATCGTTTTTTTTGTAACGATGAGGTGCTTTACCCTATTTCCCTGAAAATAAGTCCTAGCTGGACAATCAGCTCTAATGCATCTTTTGGAGCAAAAATTAATATGAGACCCAGTATTGTATTGTATTATATTATATTATATTGTATTATATTATATTATATACCTATATTATATTATATACCTATATTATATTATATACCTATATTATATTATATACCTATATTATATTATAAAGACCCAGTATTATTTTGTATTGTATTGTATTGTATTGTATTGTATTGTATTGTATTGTATTGTATTGTATTGTATTGTATTGTATTGTATTGTATAGTATTGTATTGTATTGTATAGTATTGTATTATATTATATTGTACTGGGTCTTATATTAATTTTTGCTCCAAAAGATGCATTAGAGCTGATTGTCTGACTAGGTCTTATTTTCGGGGAAACTTAACTCTTGTTTATTTATATCAATTAGCCTGTGGTAAAACTGGTTTCTTTATATGTTATTTTGCATAAAGTCTCAGAACCTATTGACGATGTTCAGTGAGGACTCACTGTATATTTTCTTTTATTAGTTCTTTAAACAAATGTCTAACAAGTATAGTTGTGAGAAAGTTCCCAAACTAATATTTTTCTCTTGGCTCTGAGCACAGCCTTTGATTCAAATTGATTTTTACAACCTAGAAAGAGGTTCATTATTTTTTATACAGGAGTGAGAGCACTGAGCTGTATGTGTTACACATCTTGCAGCTTACACCTGTGTTTTCAATGTATTTTCTCATATCTTTTCACCCTTAATGTTAAAATATCAACTTTTTCACTGTAGAGAGTGGTAGGATAGAGCTTGTGTGTACCTCAGCCAAAGGTGGTGCCCAATGGCTCCCAGCCAATACCTGTGGAGCTGCCCGGTTTTTCTTTCACTATCAAGCCTGGGCATACTCAGGGAGAATGCATCTGCAACAGATCTCCATTTTTAAACTGAGCATCAGTGGTGTTGGCCAAGAGAGCCAGCTGGTGGCCTTATGTATCTATCCAGTCCTCCTTATGGGTCTTCCCGTCTATGTTGAATTTTACCACATGTTTTGGTACTAGACTTGGCAGTTACTGCGATGGAAGAGTTGGTCATATTACAGAAGTCATCCTGGACACTCAACCTTCCTGCCTTCTAACACTATAGGAGAAACATTTCTTCTGCTCCCTAATTTAGTATAGCATATACCTGGGTGTCTTGTCAGGGTAAAGTGGGTATCTTTAGACTAACTATAATCCTGCATGTTTCAACAGACTATTCCCAGTAGCAATAGAATTTTATACTTATTTAGTTTTTTGGAACAAAGAGGTATTTGCTTGTGTTAAACTAAGATACTTTAATCCCTCTTGTATCCACTAGCTACCTTTGGAGCTTCAGCTAAGACACTTGTTTCCTCATCAATAAAATAGGAATAGGTAAATAAAATCAACTTCCTCTATGGTGCAGTGGTTAAGAGCACAGGTTCTGACCTGGGCAAGGAAAACAAAAGAAAAAATCAACAAATGAGACTACATCAAACTAAAAAGTTTTTGCACAGCAAAAGAAACCATCAACAAAACAAAAAGACAACATACCTAATGGGAGAAGATATTTGCCAATGATATGTCCAATTAGGTGTTAATACCCAGAATTTATAAAGAATTCATACAACTTAATACCAAAAAACTAAACAATCCAACTAAAAAATGGGCAGAGAACCTGAGTAGACATTTCTCCAAAGAGGACATAGACATATGAAAAGATGCTCAGCATCACTAATCATCACAGAAATACAAATTAAAACCACAGTGAGATATCACCTCACATCTCTTAGAATGGCTCTCATCAGTAAATCAACAAACAAGAAGTGTTGAGGAGGATGTGGAGAAAGGGAACCCTCGTGTGCTGTTGATGGGACTGCAAATTGGTGCAGCCACTATGGAGAACAATATGGAGGTTCATCAAAAAATTAAAACTACAACTACCTTATGACCAGCAAGTCCACTTCTGGGTACTTATCTGAAGAAATCCAAAACATTAATTCGAAAAGATATATGCACCCCTATGTTCACTGCATTATTCACAATAGCCAAGCTATGGAGGCAACCTAAATGCTCATTGATAGAAGACTGGATAAAGAAGATGTGGTACATGTATATAATGGAATATCACTCTGTCCAGAAAAGAATGAAATCTTACCATTTGCGACAACCCGGATGGACCTGGAAAGTATTATGCTCAGTGAAATAAGTCAGAAAGAGAAAGACAAATGCCATATGATCTCACTTATATGTGGAATCTAAAGAACAGAATAAATGAGCAAACAAGACAGAAATAGACTCATAGATATAGAGAACAAACCTATGGTTTCCAGATGGGAGGAGGGTAGCGGGGCTGGTGAAAAAGGTGAAGGGATTAAGAAGTATAAATTGGTAGTTACAAAATAGTCATGAGGATGTAAAGTAAAGCATAGGGAATATAGTCAATTATATTGTAATTGTTTATGGTGCCAGGTGGGTACTAAACTTACCAGTGGAATCACTTTCTAAGTTATATAAATGTCTAACCACTATGCTGTACACCTGAAACTAATATAATATTGAATGTGAACTGTAATTGAAAGAAAAGAGCATAAGTTCTGGGTTTGAATCCTGACTCTGCCACTGCTAGTTTTTACTTTGGGTTTCACATTTGCCTTCTCTTACCTGTAAATGAGAAATTTGTTGTGAAGTTAAAGGGGAGAATATATGTAAAGAGCATAGTGGATGACACATAGCAAACATTCAATACATTATAGCTTTTAGTGTTATTATTCTTTTTCAGCTTAAAAAAATCCTATCTTTATATCAATTTCATTCATTCATTTATTTAAGGAATACATGTAGTGCTTTCTGTGTGCCAGGTCCTGTTCTAAGCATATTATAAATATTGTTTTATTTGATCCTCATGGCTACCCTTAAGGTAAATACTTTTTAAAATCTTTAATGGAAAATAAAGACACAATCTAAAAACTTACCCAAGGTCACACTGATGGTAAGTGACTAAACCAGATGTTTTAAAATAACATTAGCATTTAGTTTATATAAACTCTCATTTGGTTTTCCTTTTTCTTTTTTAAAGTTCAAGTCTATGCATTGTTTTTGATTCATTTCAGGAAAATTTGAAGAAATGTTAGGTAGCTTACTCCCTACTTTTATGGTGCTTCAGTGACTTTGATTGGGGCAGCCGCAGGTAGCCCATTTTTGTCACCAGGGTGTGCTGTGATTCCACAAATCTGAACTTAATGCAGCTGCTGCGAAGCTAGAAGGGAATCTCTCTACTGCCTTTGCTGCTGCTGCTTAGCGACCACAGGTTTTTCAGCTTGGTGCTATATCATCACCTGGGCAACTGCCCGAGTTCCCAAGTTATTTTCTTTTTGTGTTATTCCATCCTTCCCTGCTCTTTGGTGTCCTTGTGTAAGTGAAGGGGCCAAAGCTGCTGGCTTATTTATTAGCAGAGTGCCTAGGTGTCCTGGAGCTCTATGCTATCAAGCACTGTGATGCTGCCATCACACTCATTATTTTGCTAAATAAGTAATCCGTATGAGGTTGCCAAGTTGATGGCTTTTTAAAATTTGATATCAACAGCGTTTTGTTAAACTTGCACTGCTTTTAGGACTTGCATTTTAGTGTCTTTTGTGCTGTCTACGAGGTTCCTGATGAATTTGGAATTAATCTGGGCTGCATTAAAGTGCCCATAGGTTTGATAGATAAGCCCTATTAGCATATTAATATTTTCTGTAACCAAAATGCCCTATGATTATGAATAAACATTGCCTGGAACGCTGATTACAAATGATCACTTTATATTCATTTGTGGATTAAAATATATCTATGGAGTATGAATTGTGGAAAACATACTTGTAGATTGGTTTAAGTCTTAGGGTGAATATCTACAATATGGCAGTGTCTGGCAGAGTAATCTTCCATTGTATAATAAATTACAAAAACTTTTCATGTCTTACACCATTTTTTAAAATTAAATTCACCTCTTGATGCAGGTATTCTAAAAAAATTGATTAGTGGGAAACTTAAACAGCTAACTCACCAAAATGAAGTTATTGGCATGGCAACATGATCCTGAGTTTAGAAGTTGGTTATGTATATTGATTTCAGTGTATTAATTAACATATAGTTTTCCTTCAAAAGATACTTGTTTCTACCCTCTTACAGGGGGTTTGTTAGGTATCTAGGCTGCTTTGTGAGATATCTTGGGAAATGATTTATATTACTTGGGCAAAAAGGCTCCTTTTTCCAGATAAGTCTTTAAGCAAACAGTGTTTGTATAACTACCTTGTGTAACAACATTCAGCTTGAAGATAACAGCCTTCATATGCTTGATAAAATGAGGAAATTACTGACCAGCAGGATTCTTAAGTGGGGTCAGCATTTTATAGCAATGTGATAATTCTGTTTAATGTGGAAATGGTTACAGCACCTAATATATGTGGAATTCCTGCTTGATGGCCACTTGCTTGAAGAAAAAAAAAATCAGTGTAAGAAGTTCTAGTCTGGTTATTTTGTTGTGAATACATTTGTGACCATTTTATTTAATTGAACCCACTGAATAGTATTTTGGTTCATACAACACCCTGAAATGTAAAATGTCTCTTCAGGCCACTATGGAATAAATATCATCCATTAACCTTGCTTCACACTAAAGTGAATAAGAGATTTATGATTTTTGAACTACATGTCTAAATTACATTTTGCTGGAAAACTTAGCATATGAAACATATTCTTGAAGAAATTAAAATAATTAGGCAAGACTATCTATGTAGAACGCAAAGTGTCATTAAGTCGCTAAGAGAGTAAATTTTTAAATGTTCTCACCACAATAAACCAATGATAATCCTGTGACAAGATGGAGCTGATAGCTAGCCCTGTTGTGGTAAACATTGCATGAATCTCCAGAAATCTAAGGCTAACTTGAATTCTTTTTACTTTCTAAAAATTATTTGCTCAAATAGTTGAATAATATTTACAAAATAGTTAATTTGAAAACCACACGCAATATTGTTATTCCAGTACTTTCTCACTATTAAATTCTCTACTAGAGTCCTTAGGGAGAGTTTGGGCTTCCTAAATATTTATTGTAAATGCCAAATTTTCCAAAATAAAAAAGCAGTGAACTCTTCTGAAATTTGAGCAGGGAATTAAAATCAATATTAGTGTGGTGTTAACATAATTGTTTTCTGCATACTATATTGGAAGTCTGAGTCTGTTTATTCACTACCTGGGAAGGTATTGTTTTCTGTAAACCAGCATTCTACTGGAACCATTCCTTCTTCATAAGATTGATTATAGTTTTATCCCCATTAAAGATTTCTGTCAGTATTGAGTTACTCTGCAGTTTAGTTGTTGGCATTGATAAGCTGAATGAAAACTGTAAATTTGTCTTTTTGTCTGCCACTTCCCCACTTGTTGATGCTTGAGCTGACTCAGGTTTCCTGCTATTCTAAGTAAGCTGTAGGCTTCGGTAAATTTAGCAGGTAACTGGGGGAAGGGAGTGACAAGAGAAAAAAGGGCACGAAGCACAATTGCTGAGAATGCCACTCTGGAATCCACTGATTGATGTTCTACCTCTGAAAATTATAAACTCCTGCTTACCCTTTAACACCTAACCTCTTTGCTCCTGGAGAAATCAAAGAAATGTCTGAGAGGTCTACTAGATTGATATGATAGGAAGAAGGAAAGCTCACCAAGTTTTTCCAATCAGAGGTTAAATCTCCCCTCCTGGATAGGAGTCAAAGGATCAAGTAGCGAGGGTGAGAAGGGCTGTGGAGCAGCGTCTCTCAAACAATGCTGTGTACCATAATCTAGAGAGCTAAGGAAACCACAAAAACCCAGGCTCCTTGAAGTAGGCCAGGGCTTATTTGTACTACGTTCCCCCAGGTGATTCTAAGGACCAACCAGTTTGCAAACCGCTGGGGATGGAATAAAAAGATCTCTCAGGCTTCTTTTCCTGGCCATGGTGAGTTATAAAGGGAAAGGGGTAGAGGAGTGTGAGGAAAAGGACTAACCTTCTCTGAGGGTCTCTTTTGTCCAGGTAAGGAGTTGATGCTTTCAGGTGATTTTCACAGCAACACTATAAGGTGAATATGACCTCCATTTTACAGGTGAGCAAACTGAGATTCAGAACACGTGTGTAAATTTCCCTAGGTGACGCAGTGTATAAGAACCAGAATTTGAACTCTGTCAATTCTGTTTGTATCCAAAGACCATATTCTTCCCATGACATTCATTTCTTCAGCAACAGATGTTGACTGTCTGAGCCTCAGTTTTCTCATCTATAAAATGAGATTAATAATATTACCTTATTGAGTTGTGAAAATTGAGCAGTATATGCAAATCACTTAAAACAGTGCCAAGTACTTATGTAGTAAGTTCCCAGTGTTAACTATCATCATCATCATCATCATCATCATCATCATCACCATCATCACCACCGTTGCCACTCTAGTTCCTGCTATGGGATATGCATGATTGTTAGAGGCTTTTGACACAAAGATAGTAAGACATTACTTGTCCTCAGGCAGGTTAGGAATAGTGCATAGACCCCAGGTTCTGGGCATCCATTATAAAATGTGAGTAAACAAAGTCAGGTAGAAAAAGGGGTATGCTGAAATGTGGAGATGGAGCGTATGTAGCTCATGCCCAGGCCAAGGGACAAGCTTTCCACATCAAGCAGCCCAGTGAATGCAAATCCAAACTTGTGCTTCAGAAAAATTTACAGTGGCCACATGTCGTGGCTCATCAGGACTCTAAAAAGCCTGTGAGCACTGAGGGTTTGCTGCAGTATCTTTCTATCAAACCTATTTTTAGAACGCCCATGCTGTTCTCTCTTTTTCTTTCAAATCAAATATTGTACGAGAGCACAGTGTTTGAAAAGAGTGACTTTATGTAGAAGGAACAGCTCTTCTTTTCCAGTTAGTAGAGATTTTAGGTGTTTTGAGTCTCCTCTTTTTTCTTACCTTTTTTATGATTCATAAACAAATTCACCAGAATGTAAGAAAAACTAAATCTGAAATTGGTTAAGTTTTACTACTCTTAGATGTTAGAATTAAGGTAATAATAGAAGGGATAATTGAATTTTTTGGCTAAATTGAGGTTTTAAAAGTATATGACTTTTCAGTGCTATTATTGACTCATGTTTGAGTTATTGTGGATAATCTACGCTGTTTATGATCATGTGGTCCTAGGTATCAGCAGTGCCTGGCACAGTGCTTGGCATGAAGTAGATATTCAGGAATTGTGATTGGCATGGATGAATGCACGGATGAGAGTAGATAAGTAGCAGTACTGGTAAATTAGTAACCGAAGAACATTTTTGTGATATCTTCCCATGTTGAATAAATTACTTTGGAAGACATTTATATACTGGGATCTGAAAAACATGTCTGTAAAATCTATGATTATTTTGTGAGATTTCATTTCATTAGATCCTTTTTGGTGTCACTACTTTAGAAAATCATTTTATTATTTTGGTCTTCCTGTTTGGCTTTCATATTCACTTTTGTTAGTTAATGACAGATTCTACCCTGTTTCCCTGAAAATAAGACCTAGCCAGACAATTACTCTAATGCGTCTTTTGGAGCAAAAATTAATGTAAGATTTGGTATTGTATTGTATTATATTATATTATACCCGGTATTATATTACATTACATTACGTTACATTATATTATATTATATTAGACCCGGTCTTATTAAAATAAGACCGGGTCTTATATTAATTTTTGCTCCAAAAGACGCATTAGAGCTGATTGTCTGGCTAAGTCTTATTTTCGGGGAAAACATGGTATATAGTCAAGGATGCTACACTGTTATATATTCCTCCAAGATTTGTGCTTTGGAACCATATTTTTTGTGGTATATAAGTAATCAAATTAATATGTTTGTACACCTTAAACATACACAATGTTATGAATATAAATGTATTTTGTGTATATAAAATTGTTTATTTTTCTTTTCAATCAGTAGCTAAGCACTATTTCTCTCTCCCTTTTACCACCTTTGCCCCCGCATCTCCTCTTCTGTGCTTCCCTTTTGTCTCCACTACTCCTTCCCTCTTAGCCTCTTTCCTCTCTCACTCTCTCCTTGACTCCCTGATTCCCTCCACCCCCCACCTAGCCAATCACCACCAGCTATACTCAAAGAAGTTAAAAACTGAGGCTGGAAATGTTTTTTTTATAAAGATGAATAATGCTGATGCAGAACTAAGGACTACATTTAAAAGTTGGGTTTCTACATGGGTTTGAATTAGGAAGTTGTGTGGATGTTGTTATTTAACTTAATTTTTTTTCTGGTAAACCACTCTATTGCTTACATTTCATAAATAAATGCCCAGCTATGCCTTAAACATCTTATATAGTAATCAAAGTAAATCTTAAGCTTGTTATAGTGAATGTTATATAGTAGCAACTTAGTGTTAGTCATTTACTTTTTTTTTTTTAATAGGTCAAGTAGTTAGTCATTTACTTTTGAACTTATTATTATCTTTCTTCTGAATGCAGGCGGTTTTCCCCCTCAGCAGATTCATCTAAATAACCAATGAGAATATAATTATACTGTATTAGGAAGAAGGGATTCTCCTCTCTCCCTCCCTCCCTCCCTCCCTCCCTCCCTCCCTCCCTCCCTCCCTCCATCCCTCCCTGCCCCTCTCTCTCTCTCTCTCTCTCTCTCTCTCTCTCTCTCTCTCTCTCTCTTTCTCTCCATTTCTCTATCCTTCCCTTGTTTCCTCCCTCTTTTTTCTCCTTTCTGATCAGTAGAAGCATACATTTTTATTTTTGTTCTTTCTGAAGTTTCTTCCTTTTTTCTGATTTTTGTTTTCTTCATGCTTTCTTTTAAAGGAAAAAGCTTCTTAGCTGGAAATCAATTCAGATAATAAAGTATATTTTAAGGTAGTAGCTTCTTGCTGATAAGAAAAACTTTTTTAGCAATAAAAAGGAGAGTGGAGAAAATGGGGAGGTAAGAAAAAATGAGAAATCTAATCAATTATGAATTTACCAACAAGGAGTTGAAGTGAGGATGATAGAGAGGAAAATATAGTGATAACAGTGAATGAAATTTTGAGCCAGTTGATTACTTAGTCTGTTAATTTTCAGGTAGTATAATCTGGGGAAGCAGATATCAGAACTAGGAGTCGCTTAATTTCAGTTGTTTCAAAGTAGCGTAGTGTCTGTCACTTAGTGATAGTAGTACAGCTGTGAATAAAAGATGTAAAATCATTTGAGATGTTATTGACACTGTACTACATCTGCTAGTCAAATTTTGTGTTCTACATTATATACTTAAAGAGCATAATGCAGTTTTTAAGACATTCCATCAGTGCTGAACCTAATGTAGACTTTTTCTCCAAGTTCTTAACTTGAAGTTATAGACCCTAACTTGAGGCTGAGAATGATGTAAAGAAGGGATGTTCGTGAATCTAATTTTATGTGTATGATATATGTATTCTACTGCAGAGGGTCCATAGGTTTATCCCAAGACCTAATAAAGATTAGGATCCTATGCTATGAGGCCCAGGTAAGAGTTTGGCACTGAGTGCTAGCTTGGAATAGAGGAAGCAGTACATTATTCTCATAGACTCAGCCATGAAACTGTGTCTTATGCCTTTGATCTCAGGGGACTCCTGGAAAGAATGTCCTCTAACTGAATGTACTATGTTTTGATTTGGATTCTCATGTTTTTGACTAGATTTTAAACCAGTTTTATCGTAACTATTTTTGAGAGAAAGAGGAACAAAAACATAGTCTAGTTACATGGCAGTTATCCAAAAGTGTCCTCTCCAAAGCTGATTGTATGGTAAAAAAATTTAACTAATTTGAGTAGTAGCTTTATAATCACGTTGGTAATTAAGCTGGTAATTGTCTTTGCTTTCTGGTGTCTTAACTTCATGTTTATCTCAAATCCTTCATTCACTAGGCTATATATTTCTCCATGTTTCAGAGATGTTTTGGCTCAAAACAATGGTATTTTTTTAAAGCCTCCTGTGATTTTCTTTTCTTCTTTTGTTTATATCAATCAACAAAATAAAATATCTGCTCTATTAACAGAATTTATCATTCTGTTAACATATCAGTTTTGTTGTATGTGAGAACAAAACATTTGATGTTTTTCCTAATGCTTGGTGTAAATTAAATCAGTCAACAACAATTAAATCTTTTTTTCATTCTGTTCCTTTTGTCTTCTACAGATTTGTTTATTTTATTATTATCTATTTTAGTTCAGGTACTGATACTTGTAGTATGGCTTGTTGATACACATGTTGACAACTCTTGTGTTTCTGTTGGTGAAGTATTTTCATGGATTCTATCATAATGTCATCTGTTATATTTTATTTATACCTATTAGTAAGCAGTTTTCCATCATTGTACACTAGCATTAGTTTTCCATTCTGCATTGACAAAAAAAAAACTATTTCATGTTAACAGAACAACTTGATTTGCTTTGATCATAAGTTAAAATCGGGCTGAATGGGTAGATATACCTATAGACATGAATATAATTTTAGATCGATATCAATAATCAAGTCTTTATTTTCTCATCTGATTGAAATGGACTGCTAAGATTATAATTAGGAAAGAACAGATAATATATAATACATAGGGCTTTTTTTTGTACCAACACAATGTTTGAGAAGAAAGTTCTAGGCATAGCAGAGGCAGAGTGATGAATTTAGCAGATCTTTCATTAGTGGTGAGGTGTGATTGCTAGAAAGGCAAACAATTTTCTTGGGTGAGAAATGAAAACAGTGGTGGGAATACACAGTCTTTGGTTAGAAAAAGGCAGTGGAAAACCTTAGTGGTTGGCAGGTAACCATAGAAGATTTAATGTAATTAAACAAAATAGGAGTGCTCAAAGTATAGAGAAAAGAGTGAAAGAAAAGTCCATGTGGAAATGTTGAGAGGAAAAGATGCCCAAAGTTTTAGCTGTTTTGTGTTCATGTGTGATAAGTGTGAGGATAGTGGCTGTTCAATTCCAAGAGCGTATTAAGATATTTGTCATATATCATCTATGTGCAAATATTAATGAGAACAGATCATATTAAAACATTACTATATTGATCCTCAAAGGAAATGATATAAATACCTCAGCATTGTGATTTCTGAATATATAAAACAAAATAATTAACTGGCAAGTGAACAAGGAATTATTTTCAGTAAAAAATGTGGTATATATATGCTGTGATTGGAAAAAGCTAAAATAAATGTAAAAATGAGAGAAAATAGGTCCTTGATAAAAAGGCATTCATTATGCTATTAAAAAAATTCCACAAAATTTTAGTTCTAATGTGTGTTATAAATTTGGTTCACATTAGAAAAAGAAGCAAATATTTTAAAGTATATTTATGTAGTGTCAAAAAGGAAGAAGCTTTTTTTCTTTCTTTTCTTCCTGCTGATTCTTGTTTTAAATTCTAATTTCAACACTCTTTGCCAGTTTGGAGAAGTGATTTGTCAGCTGCTCTGTGAAGAACACTAAAATGCAATAGGAATATTTTAAATGTACAAGTATTAGGAAGAAAAAGCAGACCTATTTCCTAAGACTTTGAACTAATGCTACCTTATTTCTTAATAGCGTTAGATCTACTAAATATTTTAAAAGCTTTTAAAGATAAATGGCTCTGTTTCATTCCCCATGGTGCTGATGACTTGGTATCTAATTTTGGACTGATGTCATCAGTATTGACTTGAAACATTACATGGGTCCTGTTCTCATTATGCCTGATGAATATTCTGGCCAGTTTTTGTTGCAGGATGAGAACTTTTTGTATGATGAGACTATCAGCAACAAATGGAAATTGCATGGGCACTGAAAATGGAATCTGTCAGGGTAGGTTCAGTGTGTAATTTAGTAATACCTTTATAAATTTTATCAGTGAGCTCTGCTGAAGCTTTCCTTGGGAGACTCTGGGCTTACCTTCCTTTGACTGTCTGGAGTTGTTTATCTTCCCCTGGACCACAAGCCTATATAATAACTCATTTCAGTCTTTGGAAGCATTATGTAACAAATGTCTATTTTGGCATTTATCATGTGTGTCATAATTACTTGTTTACAAGTCTCTCTTCCCTGCTAGAATGTGAGCTCCTTAAAGGTGAGAGCTAAGTGCTTTTCTTCTTTGCATCTCCCCAGCGTCCAACCCAGGGTGAAAAGAAAAGCTCTGGGAAGGACACTGCGAGGGGGCATCAGGGAAGACTCTTGGCTGTGTTTCACAGTTGAAATCTCTGTTAATTTATGTTAGGATAAGAGAAAATTGTTTTGAACGGAAAGTTTTAGTGAGATTTATCCTTTAACCAGAAAATCGAAATGAATAATAATATATATTATATGCCTATAATAAATATAACATTTGAAATTAATCATAAACATTTCTTTGATAACATCTCAAATTGAAGAAAGATAATTGCCTCAACTGATTCAAGTGACTTTAAAAAATTCTACTGGAGTTTTTCTACCTTTTATGGCTTATCTTTTTATATATATTTTACTCTTTCTTTACAATTAACGATTATAGACACTTCCCCATCAGTACGTTATTTTACATACAAATTGATTATCTATGGTATAAGGAATATTATAAATTTTAAAACTTTACTTTCTTGTTTTTTTGAAGATTTTAATGAGGGAATCCACAGACATGACTGATAAAAAGAGATTACTGGCTTTCACTTAATTCAACCTTAAGCCTTCAATCTGGCTTCATTTAAACAAGTCAAGATAGATGTGTTTCTGACTTTATTAATCTTAAGAAAGGAGATTCCTCTTTTGTAATCTAATTTACTACATTTTATTATTTTTTTTCTGTTGTGGTTAAGCTCATTTTAGAAAGCTTTTTAAATCCATGATACCCTTTTCTCAAAACAAGCAGAATTAATTTCTATTACCGTGTTTCCCTGAAAATAAGACCTAGCCAGACCATCAGCTCTAATGCACCTTTTGGAGCAAAAATTAATATAAGACCCGGTCTTATTTTAATGAAGTCTATAAAAGTTCTCTATTATTTTAACATTTCAACATTTTAATTATAAATATTACATTTTAATTTAGAATCACTGTGCTTATGTCACAATTTTACTCATTTTTTAAAAAAAGTGTATTTAAGAAATGGTTGTATATTTTTGCATATACAACCAGGAATTTTCCTCTCAATTTTCTTAAAAATCTGTGCTGGTGTGGGGCATAATCTATGTTACAGCTATTTTTCACTCCTGTTTTTGGATCTATTTCCCACATGAAATAGAGAAACAATATTTTAAGAAATGTGTTACTCCCCCTTGGCTTTCTTATTTTGCCTTTCCAGAGGCTATTGTTATTTGCAGTATTGCTTAACTGTGAAATGCTAGACTTTCTAACCAATTGTCTGTATTTCCTCCAGATTATTAGCTTAATAACCTGAACAAAAATTAATTGTTTATTTGTTTGTTTGTCTTGTTCCTTTGTTGCTTTCAGTTTTATATCACACATATGAGTGAAGTAGTATGGGTCTTGACTTTTTCTGACTTATTTTGCTTAGCGTAATAATTTCAAGATCCATCCTTGTTGTCCCTAATGACACTATTTCATCTTTTCTTATGGCAGAGTAGAATACAGAAACAAAAACTCATAGACACAGACAACAGTTTAGTGGTTATCAGAGAGTAAGGGGGGAAGGGGAATGGAAGAAGAGGATAAAGGGGATCAAATATATGGCGATGGAAGGAGAACTGACTCTGGGTAGACAGCACACAATGTGATATATAGATGATGTATTATAGAAATGTACACTTGAAACCTATGTCATTTTACTAACCATTGTCACCCCAATAAATTTAATAAAAAAATTTAATTCTTGTAGTACTGAAAGTGACATTTCCTGCCCAGATAACCTGTTAATCTGGTTTTGAGTTTCCATTAAATTTTCATCATCAGTGGCAAGATAAATTGATTTGTAAGTATAATCTCTCCAAAAATTTGCTATATAAATTCTTAAAAATTGCGTTTAATGTCCATTTCATTTGTACTTACTATTTTTATATTTTATTTTAGATTGCTTTCTATGTGACTTATCAATGCAGTGAGGGAAAAATCATCGAGGTGAAATTAACCTCTGCAAAATTTCTGCTTTCCTGAAACTACTTTTTCTTTTGATGATTGGATATTATATGATTGCTGGAGTTGCTGATTGCCAACTACTGAGAGACAATATCTAAAATACAATTTCTGACTAGAATAAATGAAACCACTTTACAATAGGCAGTGTAATTTCTCTGTAAGGGTCATTGTGAGCAGATGTTTCTCCATTCTGAGGGACTTTAAATCTTGAATTCACAGAGTTTGGTATTTTGTACATTACCGAGATTTTGTTATCAGAGTTGTTAAGGTATGGATTTCAACTGATACCTAACTCTGTTTAAAGGAACATTAATTTTTATTTCTTTATGTTCCATTTCTTGAAATAAATCAGTACTTAGATGAAATTAGGGTGATTGAGTCTTAGACTGGCCCAAATTAGACTACCAAGGATGGATTCAAAGAAATGAGAAAGGAGTCAGTGAGGCTACTTATTCATGCTGTGCGAGTCTTTGTGGAATCTCTAGAGCAAGGGGCAGACAGACTTGCATGAATGCCACGCTCTATTTTGACTGACTTGCAAATTATATATCTTTACAGAAATAAGATATTTCTGCTTTGTCTTGCCTCATGTGTTTTGGTTAAGGACAATAATGCCCTGGATAATCCCTGGATGGCAGGGATGTATGTGTCTTACTCATATTTGTATTCTTACTGCCTGACACATAGAGATTACTTAGTAAATTAAAGAATAAATGAGTGAATATGTTGATGAATGAATGAAAAACCCTCAGTTATCAGTGTGGAAATTCTAGAGTATTAGACTGTCTTCTCCTGCTTGTCTGGCCTGTATGCAATCTCTCTATACTAGGTAAGTCCTTAGTAGAACATTAAACTCTGGAATGATGTTATTGTCACCATGATTTTCAGAAAGGAACTGACCTCATCCCATTTTTAAGAAATGCTAAGCCTCTTTCGTAGGCCTTTCTAGAAGTAAACCAGTATGATTTCTGATTCAAATCATATCATTATTTTCATTTTCGTTTATTCCTGAATAATGTATCAACAGTGAATAATTTACCAATAATGAATGATAAAATGCAACTGCCATTGATTTTCCCTTGAGGCTAATATCTTTTGTGTAAGGGAAAGAAATGTTTTTGAAATATATTTTGGGAGGATTCTGAATTTATTGGAGAGGGATATGGATTAAAGGAAAAATTTTTCATGATAATATGGGAGAAGCAACAAAATTTTCCTTAGTTCCTCTTTTACTGGTGTGTGTGTGTGTGTGTGTGTGTGTGTGTGTGTGTGTGTCTTACTGATGTCTGTTTCTGTATCTGTGTTCTAAAAGTAGGTTCTCCAAATTTCAATTGCTTTCTATTCTAATGTCTCTGACGACCGTTTCTTCTTTAGAGAATAGCATCTATTTTCAGGGCTTCAAATAGCACTTCTATGAAGCTAATTACAGAATATTTCTTTTTAGTTTTAATCTTACCATTGATCTCCAATTCCAATATTATCAAATTCTCTAATGTATATTTTTACCTTTGGTCTCCCAGACAGTCTAAGCTTAACATGTCTGAAAACAGTTTTTCCATTTTTATTTTTCTCTAGTTTCAGTAACCTTTGAACCCACCTACTTTATTTCTCTCGCCAATACTTTTTTCGTTTTTCTCTTTTTTGTTTTTTTTGTTTTTTTGGTGCAGGTAGCTTTTGCATCCTTTCATTCTCACTGTTTTCCTCCCAATTCAGTCACTTATCTCATCACCAACATAATCATTTTTATTAAGTGTTCTTCTGGCCTACCTACCTCCTTGATCAAATATGAACTGTATACAACTATTTACTTCAACATATTGCTTTCCCCTAAAAACTATCAGTACCTTACATTGCCCATAGTTAATAAATAAACTCATTAGCTTGGAATTCAAGATCTTCCTTAATTTTGCCCTGCCTTACATTTCTGGTTTTGATTCCAGTCCTTCAGCTTCTGAAATGAATTACTCTAGTTAAACCAGTCAGCACAGGTACTCATTTACAATGTTCTGACATTTTCTGTATTTTTGTACTGAATTATTGATTTCCAGTTTTCCCATTTTTCCTAAATGATTGTTTCCTCATGAACTAACTGTAAAGCCCTTAACAAAATTCTTAAGAACAGAGGCTATATCTTATATCTTTAAATATTATTTTAAAACATTTTTCTCATTACAGAGGTAAAAACCTCAAAAATCCATTATGCCATAATTACAATCAAGCATTAAGGGAATTTAAACCTTTCTCCTTTTTTTGTTATATAAGATTTTTATTCAGTCTTTTATTATTAGTTTCAAGTGTACAAAGCAATGTAATACTTAGACATTTACACCCCTCACAAAGTGATACCCGCCCCCTGCAATCTATTATCCTTCTATCATTGTATATAGCAGTTACAAAACCATTGACTATCTTCCCTATGCTGTACTCCACATCCTATGAATATGTATATATATATATATGTATTAAAACACACACACACACACATATAATTGTAGTTGACATTCAATATTATTCTATTTAAGCTTTAAGCTTCAGGTGTATGGCGCATTGGTCAGGCATCTACACAGTCTATGAAGTGATCCCCCTGACAAGTCCAGTGCCCATCTGACACCCTACATAATCTTTACAACATTATTGATTATATTCTCCATACTGTATTTCTTATCCCTGTGACTATATATGACTACTAATTTGCACTTTCTAATCTCCTCACCTTCTCCCCCATCCTCACACCCCTCCCATTTAGCAACCATCAGTTTTCTTTCCCTATCTCTCTGAGTCTGTTTCTGTTTTGTTTGTTTATTATGTTCTTTAGATGCCACATGTAAGTGAGAGCATATGGTGTTTGTCTTTCTCAGTCTGACTTATTTCACTTAGCATAATCTTCTCTAGGTCCATCCATGTTGTTGCAAATGGAAAGACTTCATTCTTTTTTATGGCCGTGTAATACTCCATTGTGTAAATGTGCTACAACTTCTTTATCCAATCGTCTATTGATTGGTATTTCGGTTGTTTCCATATCTTGACTATTGTGAATAGTGCTGCAAGAAACATAGAGGTGCATATATTTTTTCGAATTAGTGTTTTGGATTTCTTTGGATAGATACCCAGGAGTGGAATTGCTGGGTCATAAGATAGTTCCATTTTCAATTTTTTGAGGTACCTCCATCCTGTTTTCCATAGTGGCTGCACCAATCTGCAATCCCACCAAGAGTGCATGAGGGTTCCCTTTCTCTGTGTCATTGCAAATACTTGTTGTTTGTTGATTTATTGATGTTAACCAGTCTGACAGGAGTGAGGTAGTATCTCATTGTGGTTTTTATTTGCAGTTCTTTAATGATTAGTGATATTGAGCATTTTTTCATATGTTGTTGGCCATCTCTATGTCCTCTTTAGAAAAATGTCTCTTCGTGTCTTCTGCCTATTTTTAATTGGGTGGTTTGTTTTTCTGGTGTTGAGTTGTACGACTTTTTTAAAAATAAATTTTGGATATTAACGCCTTATCAGATGTATCATTGGCAATTGTCTTCTCCCATTCAGTAGGGGGAGTTTTAGTTTTATTGATGGTATCCTTTGCTGTGAAAAAACTTTGCAGTCTGATGTAATCCCACATGTTTATTTTTTCTTTTGCTTCTCTTGCCCAAAGGGATATATCAGTAAAAATATTACTCAGGGTAATGTCTGCAAATTTACTTCTTATATTTTATTCTAGGAGTTTTATGGTTTCAGGTCTGACATTTAAGTCTTTAGTCCATTTTGATTTATTCTTGTATATGGTGTAAGAAGGTGGTCCAGTTTCATTTTTTTTTTCATGTGTCTGTCCAGTTTTCCTGCACCATTTATTAAATAGACTGCCTTTACCCCAATGCAAATTCTTGCTTCCATTGTCATAGATTAAGTGACCATATAGGCATGGATTTATTTCTGTTCCATTGATCTATGTGTTTGTTTTTATGCCAATACCATGCTTTCTTTTTTATTACTATAGCCTTGTAGTATGATTTGATGTCAGATATCATGACACTGCCCACTTTGTTCTTATTTCTCAAGACTGTCGTGGCTATTTGAGGTCTTTTAGGGTTCCATATAAATTTTATGATTATTTATTCTAGTTCTGTGAAAAATGTTGTTGGTAATTTGATAGGGATTGTGTTGAATCTGTATATTGCCTTAGGTAGTATGGACATTTTATCATATTAATTCTTTCTATCCATGAACTTGGTATATGTTTCCATTTATTTGTATCTTTTTAAATTTCTCTCTTTAGTGTCTTATAATTTTTTGAGCATAGATCTTTTACTTCCTTTGTTAAATTTATCCCTAAGTATTTTATTGTTTTTGAAGCAATTGTAAATGGAACTGTTTTCTTAATTTCTCCTTCTGATAGTTTGTTATTGATGTATAAAAATGAAAATGATTTCTGAATATTAACTTTGTATCCTGCTACTTTACTGAGTTAATTTATCAGTTCTAATAGTTTTTTGGTGGAATCTTTGGGTTTCTGTCTATATAGTATCATGTCATCTGCAAATAATGACAATTTTATTTCCTCCTTTCCAATTTGGATGCCTTTTATTTCTATTTCGTGTCTGATTCCTGTGGCTAAAACTTCTAGTACTATGTTGAATAAAAGTGGTAAAAGTGGGCATCCTTGTCTTGTTCCTAATTTTAAGGGAATGCTTTTAGCTTTTCCGCATTGAGTATGATGTTAGCTGTGGGTTTATCATATATGGCCTTTATTATGTTAAGATATGATCCCTCTATTACCACTTCACTGAGTTTTTATCATAAGTGTATGTTGGATTTTGTCAAATGCTTTTTCTGCATCTATTGATATGACCATATGTTTATTTTTCATTTTGTTAATGTAGTGTATTACATTAATTGATTTGCAGATATTGAACCAACCTTGCATACCAGGAATAAATCCTACTTGATTGTGGTGTATGATCTTTTTAATGTACTGCTGGATTCAGTTTGCCAATATTTTGTTGAGGATTTTTGCATCTATGTTCATTAAGGCTATCAGCCTATAGTTTTCTTTTTTTGTAATGTCTTTGTTTGGTTTTGGGATTGGGGTGGTAGTGGTCTCATAAAATGAGCTTGAGAGCCTTCCCTCCTGGATTTTTTGGAATAGTTTGAGGAGAATTGGTGGTGATTCTTTTTTGAATGTTTTGTAAAATTCACCTGTGAAACTCTGATACAGGGCTTTTATTTGTCTGGAGCTTGTTGATTACTGATTGAATTTCATTGGTAGCAATCGATCTGTTCAGATTTACTGTTTCTTCTTGATTCAAATTAAACCTTTTATAATATTTTACATGTATCTGAAAACTGTTAGTTCAAGAATCATTGAAAACTTTATTAAGATTATCCTGTGTGCCAAGAATGAATCTTAGGAGCTGTTCACTCTAGTATAGTTCTATATGTAGAATATGTAGTATGTATAGTATAATAATGTCATGTTAGTTGATAAAGCAAGTTGATTGAATAATTCATCAATGAGAAGAAGTAATGAATTAAAATCGGGTGCATCCAGTTTAAACTTATCTTGGAAACTGACTTATCCGTATACTAACCTATAAAAATTACTCTGGAATCTTCCATCAGAGTGGCCCCTACAATTAATTTAAGATATTAAGCTTGTACAACAGATAATTCATAGTCTCTCAATATGAATATAGTATAGTAAAACACTTTAAAAGGAGGTAAACTGACATACATGTTATATTTTTAAAATGATGAGTAGGTGGTCATCAATCTACGAACACTATAAATGTTTGAACATTGAATGAATGAGTCAAGGAACGAATTAGTGAATGAATGACATACCAGCCAAAGAGACTCTGATGAATTCAAACATAGCATTTATGTTTTTGTAACATTTGTAGTACAAGGGGCAGTCTAACCTAATAAGAAACAAAATAAAATAACAGGTGTCTTTTAAAAATAATTAATAGACTGTATTTGTTAGAGAAGTTTTTGATTTATAAAAAAATTGCATAGAAAGTACCAAGTCCCATATACCCCCTTATATCTTATATACACTCCACTGCTCACAGTTTCTCAGATTATTGACATTTTATATTATTATGGTATATTTGTTAAAATTGCTGAACCAATAATGATATGTTGCTATTAATTACAGTCCGTACTTTACATTAGAGTTGTCTATTTTTTTGCCAGTACCTTACTGTTTTGGTTACTATAGCTTATTTAGTTTGACATCAGGACATGTGATGCCTCCAGCTTTGTTGCTCTTTCTCTTGATTGCTTTGTCTATTCTGGGTCTTTCTTGGTTCCATACATATATTAGGATTATTTTTTTCTATTTCTGTGAAAAATGTTATTGGAATTTTGATAGGGATTGCATTGAATCTATTGATGGCCCTGAGTAGTATGGACGTTTAAACAATATTAATTCTTCTGATCAACAAACAGGATATCTTTCCATTTATTTGTGTCTTCTTCAATTTCTTTCATCAATGTCTTATAGTTTTCAGTGTACAGATCTTTCACTTTCTTGGTTAAATTTATTCCTAAGCATTTTTGATGCTTTCATAAATGGGATTGTTTTTTGGTTTTTCTTTTTGAAATAACTGTTAGTGTATAGAAGCACAACTAATTTTTGTATGTTGACTATTGTATCCTGCAACTTTACTGAATTTGTTTATTAATTTTCTGTTTGTTTTTGCTTGTTTGTTTGTTTTTGTTTTGGTGGCATCTTTAGGATGTTCTGTATATAAGATCATATCATCTGTAAAAAAATGACCATTTTAATGACCATTCTTCCTCTCTGATTTGGATGTCTTTTATTTCTTTTTCTTATCTGATTGCTCTGGCTAAGACTTCCAGTATTGTGTTGAATAGGAGTGGTGAGAGTGGGTACACTTGTTTTGATCTTGATCTTAGAGGAATAGCTTTCAACTTTTCATGTTGAGGCTGCGGGGTTGTCATATGGCTTTTATTATGCTGAAGTAGTTTCCTTCTATACCCAATTTGTTGAGAGTTGTTTTTTTTTTTTTAATCATGAAAGCATGTTATATTTTGTCAAATGCTTTCTCAATATCTACTGAAACGATCATATGATTTTTATCTTTCATTGTATTAATTGGTGTATCACATTTACTGATTTGCATCTGTTGAACCCTTCTTGCATCCCAGAGGTAAACCCCATCTGATCATGGTATGTGATCTTTTTAGTATGCTATTGGATTTGGTTTGCTAATACTTTGCTGAAAAAGTTTCCATCTATATTCATCAGGGATATTGGCCTTTGTTTTCTTTTCTTGTAGTGTAGCTTTGGTATCAGAGTAATGCTGCGCTAGTAAAATGAGTTTGGGAGTGTTCTCTCCTTCAACTTTTTTTTTTTTTTTTTTTTTTTTTTTGGCGGCGGGAAGAGTTTGAGAGGGAGTAGTGTTAAATTTTTATAGTATGTTTGGTAGATTTTACCGGTGAAGCCATCTGGTTCTGGGCTTTTTGTTTGGGGAGGTTTTTGATTATTGCTCAAATGTCTTTAGTTGTTATTGGTGTTCAAATCTATATTATTTCTTTATGATTCAGTCTTGGTAGGTTGTATATTTCTAGGAATTTATCCATTTCTTCTATGTTATCCAAATTGTTGATGCATAATTGTTAATAGTAGTCTTATATGATCCTTTGTGTTTCATCAATGATAATGTCTTTTCTTTCATTTCTGATTTTATTAATTTGAAGATTCTCC
This sequence comes from Rhinolophus sinicus, assembly GCF_057876585.1. Lineage (NCBI taxonomy): Eukaryota > Metazoa > Chordata > Mammalia > Chiroptera > Rhinolophidae > Rhinolophus > Rhinolophus sinicus. The sequence continues at coordinate 34,683,851 of NC_142513.1, forward strand.
TTTTCCCCCTTAGTCTTGATAAAGGTGTGTCAAATTTTTTATCTTTTTAAAAAAGCAGCTCTTTATTTTATTGATGTTTTCTGTTGTTTTTCTTGTCTTTATTTTATTTTGTTTAGCAGTTTATTTTTTTCTTTTAGCATTTTGAATATAGCAATCCACTCTCTCTGGGCTTGCATGGTTTCTTCTGTGAAATCCACTGATAGCCTTAAGGGGATTCACTTGTATGTGAGCAATTTTTTTCTTTTGCTGCTTATAAAATTCTCTCTTTGTCTTTGATTTTAGAAAGTTTCATTGTAATGTGTTTTGGAGAAAATCTTTTGGAGTGGAAATTTGTTTGAGTCTTTAGGAGCTTCATGAACTTGGATGTCTAAATCTGTGCAGATTTGGGAAGTTCTCAGCAATTGTTTCTTAAAATAGTTTTCTGCTTCTTTCTCTCTCTCCTTTTTCTGAGAGTCCAATAATGCATAAATGGTTCCCCTTAATGGTGTCCTATGGTTTGTGTGACTTTCTTCTTTTTCATTCTTTTTTCTTCATTCTCTGACATTCTCCTCTGACTCTTCAGATGACTTGTTTTCTACTTCACAGATTCTTTCTTCTTGATCAAGTCTGCTGTTGATGCTTTCTGTTGTATTTTCATTTCATTCATTGTATTTTACAACTCTAGCATTTCTGTTTGGTTCTTTTTTTAATGATTTTTTGGTTAGCTGCCTAGAGGTTTATCAATTTTGTTTATCTTTTCACAGAACCAGTTTTGGTTTTGTTGATTTTCTCTACTGATTTGCTATCTTCAATATTGTTTATTTTTATTTATTTTCTTCTGCTAATTTTGGATTTAATTTTCTCTTCTTTTTTCAGTTTTTTAAAGTAGAAGCTTAGATAATTAATTTTAGATCATTCTTTTTTTCTATATGCATTCGATGATATAGATTTCCTTCTAAGCACTGCTTTTGTTGGCATCACACAAATTTTGATAATTTGTGCTTTCATTTTAATGCAGGTCAAAATATTTTTATCTTTCTGTTGAGACTTCTATCACTTGTATATTATGTAGAAGTATGTTGTTTAATTTCTATATATTGGATTTTCTACTATCCATTGTTACTGATTTATAGTTTAGTTCCATTATAGCCTGAGTGCATATTTTATATGATTTCTTTTTATTTAATGTTTAAGGTGATAATGTCTTTTAATGTTTAAGGTGTGTTTTATGACACAGAATATATGGTCTGTCTTGGGAATGTTTTATGCGTGCTTGAGAAGAATGCATATTCTGCTGTTATTGAATGGAGTAGTCTATAAATGTCAATTAGATGCAGTTGATTAATGGTGTTTTTCAGTTAAACTATATTATTACTAATTTCCTACCTGCTGGATTTATCAATTACTGATAGAGAGGTATTGAAGGCTCCAACTGTAATAGTAGATTCACCTATTTCTTTTTGAAGCTCTGTCAGTTTTTGCCTTATGTATTTTGATACTATGTTGTTAGGTATATATACATTAAGGATTGTGATGTCTTCTTGGAGAATTAACCCCTTTATCATGATGTAATATCCCCTTTTATCCCTAATAATTTTACTTGCTCTGTACATTGCTTTGTGTGAAATTAATATAGAAACTCCACCTTTCTTTTTATTATTGTCAACATAATGTATCTTTTTTCTGTCTCTTTACTTTTAACCTATCTCTGATTCTATATTTAAAGTGCATTTCTTGTAGACACCTATAGTTGATTCTTGAATTTTAGCCCTCCTTATAGTCTCTGTCAATTGGTGTATTGAGACCATTAATATTTATAGTGAATATTAATGCAATTTAACATCTACATATTAGTAACTAATTTTTACGTTACCCCTTTTCTATGTGTGTGTGTGTTTTTCTATTTATCTTTCACTGTTTTCTCTGAATTCTTTGCTTTTAGTTTCAGCATTTTACATAATTCCATTTTCTCTTCTCTCAGCATATCAATTATATTTCTTTTAATAATAAATTAGTGTTGCCCTAGAGTTTGCAATATACATTTACTTTTAATCTAACTCCACATTCAGATAACACTATACTGCTTTGAGGATAGTACAGGTATTCCCAGTTCCTCCCTCCTATCCCTTTATGTCGTTGATTTTCTGCAGTTTGAATATGGTATGCCTTAGTGTAGTTTTTGGTATATATTTTGCTTGCTCGTTCTCTGAGTTTCCTGGATGTGTGGTTTGGTTTCTGTTATTAAGTATGGAAAAAATTCAGTTATTATTCCCTCATGTATTTCCTTTCCTCCCTCCCTTTCTCTCCCTCTCTCTCTTTCTGTCTTTCTTTATTTTCTTCCTTCCTTTCTTTCTTCCTCTCCTTGCCACCCTCTCTTTATCTTGTCCTTGTGGTATCACCATTACACAAAATAACACCTTTTATAATTGTGCCACAGATTTTGCATATTCTGTTCTACTTGAAAAATTCTTTTTTTTTCCGGTTCTTTTCAGTTTGAGAAATTTCTATTAATATCCTCTACCTCATTCATTTTTTGTTTGAGCATGTCCAGTGTATCTATGAACCCATCGAAGGCATTTTTCATTTTTATTACAGTGTTTTTTATTTCCAGCATTTTTTAGAAATTCTTTTCTAAAATTTACATCTCACGGCATACATTACCTATCTTTTCTTGCATTTCCCCCCTTTTTTTCCATTAGAGCTCTTAACATATTAATCATCTTATTTTAAATTCCTGATCTGATCATTTAAAAATCTCTGACATATCCGCTTCTGGTTCTTATACCTCATTTATCTCTTCAGACTATATATTTTTTCTTTTTACCATGTGTTGTAATGTGTGTGTGTGTGTGTGTGTGTGTGTGTGTGTGTGTGTGTGTGTGATGTATCATGTAAAAAGAGCTGAGCCTTTAGTATAAGATTTTATGTGTATTTAGCTTGAAGTTAGGTTGTGTTACTGTTTACCTCTAGGTGTCTGAGGCTAAAATTTCATCTTAATGTCCTTGTTTTTATATTCTTTGTTGTCCTTGAATTTTCTTAAAGACTCCTTTTTAAATAGGGTCTGGGTCTTGCTATTCTTTCAGCTGTAACCCACTGTTACTATACAGAAACCTGATATTGATGTAGTGGTAAGGTGTAGGAGAAGAGGACACATTCTATGATTAGGTCTTATTCTTTATGTGAGCTTGTTTTCCTGGGCTGTGACTTTCAAAAGTGCTTCTACTCTCTTCATCTGTAGGTGAGACAGGAAGGCCAGAGGTGGCCGGTGTTGGGCATTTCCCATATCCCATGTAAAAGGCTTAAGGAGGCTAGAGTTAGATATTTTAACTTCCTCCTGGTCAATTAGGCTCTGATAAAACTCAAGTAGGTTAGTCTCTAGCAAAAGACTTTTCTTTGATTTTGATGTTTCTAATTAATATCTGCAGGAAAACCAATAATAACTTGTTCAAATTTTCCTAAGATAAAGGAAAATAGATATTGGGTGAGAATTTTTAAAACTCTCCTCTGAATTATGTTTCTCAACTTAATTACGTCAACTTTGAAACATTTGTTAGAGTTTGGGCCTTTGGTGGATAAAGTTGCCAACTTAATACCTTATAAGCAAATGAGGTTTTATGCTGTTGTCCTAATTTTGATAAATTACGTATTAACACTAAACTCCAAACAAATATAACTATCTTTACAGGGTCACTTGAGAATCTGGTATGTGTCTCCTATAAATATTACTAGCCATATTTGACAGCTTGGGTTAATCATGGGTTACCCAATACCAACACCTAAAATATGGAATCCAGAATGAATAAAATTTGAATCTGTTTTTCTCTCTGGTTTATTAGAGATGCTTATCTGAGAGATTACTACGAATCATTAGATTATGAGATTGCATGTAGTGACAGAAGGAAATTTTTAAAAAGGAGAGCTTCTGCAATGTTCCAAAATAATTAAAATGCATAAAATACATGCAACAGATGATAAAAGTGTTTGAACTAAATGTGTGTGACTTTTTTACTACTTAGTTTTACATGATAATGTATTTGTACAGTTATGGTAGTGACCTTTTGTGAAGACTGCAGATATATAAAGTGGAATGTGTTCTCTGGAGTTGCTAATATCTGACAATTTTAGAATAAATATGAAAGTACTGCTAATGCTTCATTTATAATTTTACATTGTAATAGCAAATAAAAAACTGTCATCTGGAGTTTATTTTCTCTGATATTTACCCCTTTTCTTCACTTAAATCGTTTGAAAAAATTAACTGGCAATTAATGTTGTTTCTATAGCATTGTGTTTTCCCTGTTAAACCTTAAAAGTAATGTACTTTTTTTCTTTTTTGGGTTGATTTTTTTTTTAAATTTAAGGTTTATTGGGGTGACAATTGTTAGTAAAGTTACACGGATTTCAAGTGTACAATTCTGTAATACATCACCTATATCTCATATTATGTATTCACCTCCCAGAGTCAGTTCTCCTTCCATCATCATATATTTGACCCCATTTACCCTCTTCTAGAACCACCCCCTCCACTTACCCTGTGGTAACTACTAAACTATTGTCTATGTCTATGAGTTTTTGTTTCTTCCTTTCTTTGTCTTGTTCTTCTGTTGTTTTCAGTTTTATATACCACATATCGGTGAAATCATATGGTTCTCCACTTTTTCTGTCTTACTTATTTTGCTTAGCATTATAATCTCAAGATCCATCCATGTTGTTGCAAAAGGTACTATTTCATCTTTTCTCATGGCCAAATAGTATTTTATTGTGTATATATACCAAAACTTCTCTATCCATTTGTCTATTGAAGGACACTTTGGCTATTTCCATGTCTTGGCCACTATAAATAAAACTGCAGTGAATATTGGAGCACATATGTCTTTATGGATAAATGTTTTCAGATTTTTTGGGTAGATACCCAGGAGAGGGATTGCTGGGTCACATGGTAATTCTATTCTTAATTTTTGGAGGAAGCTCCACACTGCCTTCCATAGCAGCTGCACCAGTCTGCATTCCCACCAACAGTGTATGAGGGTTCCTTTTTCTCCATAGCCTCTAACACTTGTTACTATTTGTCTTGTTGATGATAGCCATTTTAACTGGGGTGAGGTGGTATTTCATTGTGGTTTTTCTTTGAGTTTCTCTGATGATTAGTGATGTTGAGCATTTTTTCATGACTATTGGCCATTTGTATGTCCTCTTTGGAAAAATGTCTCTTCAAGTCCTCTGCCCATTGTTTTAATTGGGTTGTTTTTGTTGTTGTATGCGTCCTCATATATTTTGGATATTAGCCCTTTATTGGAGGTGTTCTTTGCAAAAATTTTCTCCCATTCGGTCGGTTGCCACTTTATTTTGTCAATGGTTTCTTTTGCGGTGCAGAAGCTTTTTAGTTTGATGTAGTCCTATTGATTTATTTTAGTTTTGCTTCCCTTGCTTTTGGAGACAAATTCATAAAATGTTCTTTGAACCCAATGTCCATAAGTTTAGTACCTATGTTTTCTTCTATGCAGTTTATTGTTTCAGGTCTTATGTTTAGGTCTTTGATCCGTTTTGAATTAATTTTGGTACATGGTGACAGATAGCCATCTAGTTTCATTCTTTTGCATGTGTCTATCCAATTCTCCCAGCAACATTTATTGAAGAGGATGTCTTTTCTCCATTGTATGTTTTTTGCTTCTTTGTCAAAAATTATCTGTCCATATTTATGTGGGTTTATTTCTGGGTTCTCAATTCTATTCCATTGGTCTGTGTGTCTGTTTTTCTGCCAATATCATTCTGCTGTTTTGATCATTGTTGCCCTGTAGTACAAGCTGAAATCAGGGAGTGTGATACCTCCAGTATTGTTCTTTTTTCTTAAGATTGCTTTGGCTATTCGGGGTTTTTTGTGGTTCCAAACAAATCTGATGATTTTTCGTTCTATTTCTTTAAAACAATGCTCTTGGTATTTTGATGGGGATTGCATTAATTCTGTATATTGCTTTGGGTAATATGGCCATTTTAACTATTTTGATTCTTCCAATTCATGAGCACAGAATGTCTTTCCATTTCTTTGTGTCTTCAATTTCTTTTAAAAATGTCTTATAGATTTCAGTATATAGGTCTTTCACATCCTTGGTTAAGTTTATTCCTAGGTATTTTATTCTTTTTGTTGCAATTGCAAAAGCAATTTTTTTTTTATTTCTTTTTCTGAGATTTCACTGTTAGTATATAGGAATGCAATGGACTTTTTTTGTATGTTGATTTTGTAGCCGGCAACTTTAATATATTTATTTATTGTTTCTAATAGCTTTTTGGTGGAGTGTTTAGGGTTTTCTGTATATTGCATCATGTCATCTGAAAAGAGTGACAATTTAACTTCTTCATTCCCAATATGGATGCCTTTTATTTTCTTCCTCTTGCCTGATTGCTCTGGCTAGGACTTCCAACACTATGTTGAAAAGCAGAGGTGATAGGGGACAGCCCTGTCGTGTTCCTGAACGTAGAGTAAAGGGCTTCAGTTTTTCAGTGTTAATTATGATATTGCTGAGGATTTGTCACAGGATTTGTCACATATGGCCTTTACTATGTTAAGGTAATTTCCTTCTATACCTATTTTGTCAAGTGTTTTAATCATAAATGAATATTGTATCTTGTCAAACGCTTTTTCTGCATTTATTGATATAATCATAGGATTTTTGTCCTTTATTTTGTTTATGTGGTTTATCACATTGATGATTTGCATGTGTTGAACCATCCTTGTGTCCCTGGGATGAACCATACTTGGTCGTGATGTGTAATCTTTTTAATGCATTGCTGTATTCGATTGGCAGAATTTTGTTTAGGATTTTTTGCATCTGTATTCATCAGAGATATTGGTGTGTAATTTTCTTTTTTGAGTGTTATCCTTACTAAGTTTTGGTATCAGGGTAATGTTGGCCTCATAAAATGAGTAGGGAGTATTGTCTGTTCTTTAACTTTTTGGAAGAGTTGGAGTAGGACGGATTTTAGATCCTCTTTGAATCTTTGTTTGGTGCAATTCACTAGTGAAGCCATCTGGTCCCTGACTTTTGTTTTTGGGAAGGTTTCAGATGACTGATTCAATTTCCTTACTGGTGATCGGTCTATTTAGATTTTCCAGTTTTTCGTGATTCAGCCTAGGAAGGCTATATGATTCTAAGAACTTGTCTCTTTCCTCTAGGTTATTGAATTCAGTGGCATATAGCCCTTCATTGTATTCTTGGATGATCCTATATATTTCTGTGGCATCCGTGAAAACTTTCCCTCTTTCATTTCTGATTTTGTTTATTTGTATCTTTTCTCTTTTTATCTAAGTGAGTCTCGCCAAGGGTTTGTCAATTTTATTAATTATTTGAAAGAACCTGCTCTTTGTTGCATTAATTTTTTTATAGTCTTTTTGTTTTCTATTTCATTTAGTTCTGCTCTGATTTTTATTATTCCCTTCCTTCTGTTGACTTTGGGTTTTATTTGTTCTTCTTTTTCTAGTTCTTTAAGGTGTAACGTGAGGTTGTTTATCTGGCATTTTTCTTGTTTCTTGAGATAGGCCTGTAATGATATAAATTTCCCTCTTAAAATTGCTTTTGCTGCATCCCAAAATTTTGGTAAGATGTATTTTCATTGTTGTTTGTTTCTATGTATCTTTTGATCTCTCCTCTTATTTCTTGTTTGACCCATCATACTCTAAAAGTATAGTGTTTAATCTCCATATTTGTAACTTTTCCTGCTTTCTTTTTGTATTCCATTTCAAAGCCTTGTGATCAGAGAATATGCTTGGTATGATTTCAATCTTCTTAAATTTGCTGAGACTAATTTTATGTCCCAGTATATGGTCTATCCTTGAGAATGTTCCATATACACTAGAAAAGAATGTATAGTCTGATGTTCTAGGATGAAGTGCTCTATAAATGTCAGTTATGTCCATTTCACCTAATGTGTCATTGAGGGCTGATATTTCTTTATTTAGTTTCTGTTTCGATGATCTATCCATAGCTGTCAAGATGTATTTAGGTCCCCTATTATAATTGTGTTTTGGTCATTTTTTTCCCTTTAGTTCTGTTAGTAGTTGCATGGTATATTTTGGTTCTCCCTGATTAGGGGCATAAATATTGATGACTGTTACATCTTCTTTTTGTATAGTCAGTCCCCGTTATCTTTATGAAATATCCATCTTTGTCTCTTGTTACCTTTTTTACCCTGAAGTCTGTTTCATCTGTTATCAGTATGGTTACACCTGGTTTTCTCTGGATACCATTTGTTTGGAGTGTCAATTTCCACTCTTTTACTTTGAGTCTGCATTTGTCCTTTTAGCTGAGATGCTCTCTTGGAGGCAGCATATGGTTGGGTTTAGTTTTTGATCCAGTCTGCTACTCTGTGCCTTTTTATTGGTGGATTTAGTACATATACATTTAGGATGATTATTGATATGTGAGGATTTCCTATCATTCTATCTTTGGTTTTCTGGTAAGACTGTGTCCCCATTGTTTATTTGCCTTTTTCTTGTTGTCTATTATTTCAGTGTGGTGATGTTCCATGATTTTTCCTTCTGTTTCTTCTTTTCTTGTGTTAATATATTTCAGTTCTGGATTGTTTTTGGATCGTTATCATTACGTTTATGTAAAAGAAAGTTTCATGTTTAGAGTATTGCATTTCCTTCAGCATGTTTACTTTCTCCATTCCTGTATTCCAGTTCAGGCCTTTACTCTCTCCCCTTTTATGTTTTTGTTGTCACAAGTTATCCTATTTATGCTGGTCAAATAGCCTCCTTCAGTATATCTTGTAGTACATGTCATGTGTTAAAAAATTCCCTCTGCTTCTATAAATGTCTGTAAAGGTCTTTATTCCTACTTCATATCTAAAGGATATCTTTGCTGGGTGTATTATTCTTGGCTCATAATTTCTCTCTTTCAGTACTTTGAATATCTGGTTCCATTCCCTCCTGGTTTGTGGAGTTCCTGCTGAAAAATCTGTTGATAATCTAATGGGCTTTCTTTTGTGGGTTACCGTCTTCTTTTCCCTGGCTGCCTTCAGGATTCTCTCTTTGTTGTTAATTTTTGTCAGCTTTAATACAATGTGCCTTGGAGAAGGCCTGTCGGGATTGAGGTAATTAGGTGGTGTTCTATTTGCTTCTTGGATTTGAGGATTCAGTTTTTTCTACAAGTTTGGGAAGTTCTTGTCGATGATTTGTTTGAATATATTCCCTGTTCCTTTGTCCCTTTTGGTGTACCCATTGCTCTTTCTGACGGATTCAGAAAGTTCTTGTAGAGTTCTGTCACTTCTTTTAACTCTCAAGTCTTTCTATTCTTCCATCTGTGTCATTTCCAGATTTCTATCTTCCATGTCACTGACTCTTTACTCCATCTGGTCAACTCTATTACCTAAGATGGCTATTTCATTCTTCATTTCTTTTATTGAGTTCTTAATCTTCAGAAATTTAATTGGTTATTTTTAAAAATTTCAATCTGTTTGGTAAAATGTTCATTTTGTTCTTTGATTGTGTTCCTGAGTTCATTAAACTGACTATCTGTTTTCTTGCATCTCGTTAAGGACTGCAGTCTTGAATTCTCTGTCATTAAAGTCACATATTTCCATGTATTTAAGTTCATTTTCTGGAGATTTTTCATTTTCTTTCTGAGCTGTCTTGTTAACTTGGTTATCCATGGCCATTAATGAATTATTATTTCTCTTCCTAGGGCTCTACAGGAGTGGGTTCTTCAACAGATTGATAGAAAGAGGTCTTTCTTTTGTTTTCCTGTAGGCATTGGTAGAATGTTTTATTTTTTTCCCAACATTTGCAGGCTTTTATTCTTTCACACTCTGTAGTGTTATATTTTTTGTGCACTGTTCCCGCTTCTCACATAATGGGAGATATCCCTGGAAGACAGGCTTCTGCTCTGTGAACAGTTCACCTGGGTCACAGGGCACTGCCTCCGTTGGGAGATGTGGAGAGCTTCTGAAGTTCCAAAGTTCTTCCTGTACCAGTTTCAGAGTCTGTGTTTCAGTGGCTCAGTTTACTGCTGCAGGGATCCACCCAAATAGGTGGGGACAGGGGCCGAGTGGATTGTGAGACGTGTCCCAGAGTAATGGTAGCAACTACTAGCACATCCAATTCTGCACCTAAGGCTCCGTCCCCTTCACTGGAACTAGTTGTGCTGCGAGTCCATGGCTGTGGGCCACAGTTCTCAGAATTGCCAATACTCTGTTTGTTTGATCTGACTCTGCTCCCTTTCCACTTCACTGGGAGAGTGGGGGTGGGATGAGCTCTGGGATGGTGGAGAGGGTTTGGCTAGGCTCTGCGCCTATGCTTTCTGTCCTCTATTTGGCAGTGAGGGCTTAAAGTGATGTTTTCACCCTTCCTCCCTCAGTCTTTGCCCCAAGGTCTCTTCTGTGAGCATTGGGTTCAGCCGTGTTATATGCTGATCCCTCAGGCGGGACTGTGGGCCATAAGTGGAGCAGTAGCAGTCTGAGTTTTCCCCTCTCCCACAGCTGCAATAATTCCGGAATGCAGGGAACTTGGAACTCCGAGCTCAGGTCTGCGACCTCTGCCCACATGGCTCATGCCTCTGCACTTCCTGCTTCCCTCCTCCCACACTCGCCCAATTTTTCCACCTTTCTGTGATTTCAGTTGCGTGCCTCTTAGTATTGCCTGTCGGCTGTGCAAGGAGTCCTTTGCGGAATTATAGTTGTTCAATTTGTTGTAAATTTTAGGGTAGATGTCAAGAGGATCACTGCACGCCACCATTTTTATGATCACATTTAGTAATGTAATTTTTAAACTTTCTTAATTTAAAAAAATGTCTTTGAATGTAAAGAGCAATGTTATGCTCTTTGTGTTTGGTATCATTGTGTTTCTGAAGAACTTAAGACAATTTCCATTTGTTATTTATTTCCTTTATCCTCAAAATAATGCAGTCATAATTCTGACTTGATTTTCTGTGGATAACAGTGGATTTCTGATAATTCATATGTTTTTATTATCTATCTCTGTGTGAGAAACCCCCCCCCCCAAACTTAGTGGCTTAAGGAGATAACCATTTCAGTAGCAACAGAAGTTTAAGTCCTTAATAAATTTAATGAGAGATGTACAAAAACTGTACTAGAAAAAAATTCAAGTACTCCTGAAACACATAAGTAGAGTTGGACAAATAGAATGACTTCCCTGTTCTTATATAGTCACTCAACATTATAAAAATAACAGCCTTCCCTTTATTAATGTACAAAGTTAACACCATCCTAATAAAAGTACACATAATCCATTTTATGAAATTGGACACATTGATGCTGAAGTTCATACCAGAAAACAAACATATAACAATGGCCAGAAAAACACTAACAGAGAAAAAAACCTGCAAGTGATGACTAACCCTATCAGGCATTAAGACATACTAGAATACTAGATAACCTCTATAATTAAAACACTATAGTACTTGTGTGTGAATAGACAGAGCAATGGAGTGGGAGACTATGTCTGGAAATAAATAAAAATTCATATGGAAATTTAGTATATGATAAATATAGCACCTCAAGTGACTGTGATAGACGTTTTAATAAATGGTTCTGCAACAATTGTGTGGCCATTTGGAAAAAGTTAATTTACATTATACCAAAAAATAATGGATTTGTGATCTAAATGTAAAAAATGAATCAGTACAAGCAGTAGAAGAAAGCATAAGTGCTTTCTTGTTTAACCTTGGTGTAGGGAAAGGCCTTCTAACTCTGACTGAACCTGGAAGCAATAAAATAAAAGATTGATAAATTTGACTACATAGTAACATTTTTAAATATCGTATGGCTGAAAACACTTTAAACAGAGTCAAAAGGCAACTGAGAAAGTGCAAGAAAATATTTGGAACATCTACACAGACAAAAGGTGATATGCCTAAATATACAAAGAATTTTGAAAAATAGAGGTACAAAAGACCCAACATCCGATAGGAAAATAGGAAAAACACATGGACAGTTCACCAAAAGAATATATATGAACATCTGATAAACATATAAAAAAATGTCAAACTCATGATTAGAGAAATGTAAATTAAAATCACACTTAAACACCATGCATCATATTTTAAGGTGGCAAAATTTTTTTTAAATGACAAATTCTCTCAGTAAGGCTGAAGGAAAATAAGTCATTTTCATACATTGCTAGTAGGAATTCAAACGGATACAACCCGTGAAAGGAAATTTGGTAAAACCTAACAAAACTACATCAATTTGTCTATTGATCCAACAGTTACACTCTTAAGAATCTATTATCATGATATACCTCCAAAAATATGAAAATGAGTACTTGTGAAGTTATTTACTGCAGCATTATCTATAATTGCAAAATATTGGAAATAACCTAAATGTCCATACATAGGAGAGAGGTTGAATAAATTATGTTATATTCTATATTCACCCAGTAAGTATTATGTTGCTGTAAAAAATATGAGGAAGATATCTATGTCTTATTTAGAGTGATTTCTAGTACATACTGTTAGAAATTTTAAAAAAATGCAACAGAGTATCTATAGAGTGCTATCCTTAACGTAAAAAAGAAAGACATGTAAGTATATATATTTGTGCAAAAGAAATGTTAGAGTGATAAATCACAATCTGAAAAAATCAGTTACCAACTCAGAGTGGGTAAAAGTGGGATAGAAAGAATGGAGAATGAGAACAGAGTAGTAAGGAGGAGGAGGGGATACCTTTTTTGTATAGCTTTGAATCTTAGAATCATAAAAATGTTTTACACTTCAATCAAATGAAATTGTTGAAATCAACCATGATTGTCAGCAAAGTTACCCAAAATGAATATGAATGGTAACAAATGGACCTAATTGTATCACAAATGAATAATATAACCAATTAAGGAGATGGGAACCAATATAATCTAAGTAACTTTGGAAACCAGTATTTTGACTAGAATATACAAATATTGTGTCCTGTTTATTAAGTATGGTTCTTTCAGAGGTATGGGTTAGTGATTCATTAACTACCTTATATGAATATTAGATTTAAACAAATAAATAAATGTATTATAGACAATGGGAGCCAGGTTTCTCACTGTCAGAGAAGTAACAAATAAGGAAAAGGGAAGGCTATAATGAATCTTGTAATGAATTGGAATCAGAGTTATCAATATGAACTTTTAGTTCCGTCTATGTATATGTATACGTATAGGTATATATAATTATCTATATCTATACCTAACTGTATCTATACACATATAGATATAGAAATAACTATAGGTATATATGTGTTTGTGGATTAGTATACAGACATATATGCCTTAGCTTCTTAACCCTGTTCACTGACAGGGCCTAGGTGCAAAGATACCTCAGTAGTAGTGAGCATGCCTACGAACAGATCTTGGTTTTTAAATACCATTTTCTAATAAAAGGAACCAGAGCTTCTTGGAAAAGTGGTGCATTCCATGTCTGGGGCAGAGAAAGTACATATGAACCTGGGACTTCTTGTGGTGAGATAGGGGCTAGTCAAAAGAACACAAGAGCCAATGTGAAAGAGTTCCTAATGGCTAAAGCTGGAAGAGTTTGAGGATCGAAATAAATAATGATGTTATTGAATTATAATCCATAGAATAAACTAAATATCCGTGCTTCTTTACATAAATAATTGAATAAATGGAGGGTAAGGGACAGCTTTTCCTTACAAAGAATTTCACTAAATAAATGTAGAAAGAATGAGAGAAATATAAAATCAGTACTAGATGAACACTGCAGTAATAATTGTGGTAGGCAAGATCTATGAAAGGATGAGTGAGCAATATTTGGGCAAAAGTTTGAGGAGAAACAGGATATTTGCATTCTCAGAGTTCCAGGATAATTATCAATTATGAAGGAGAAAATAGTAACATTATGGGAAAAGCCCAGTAGACTCCATCTTAAGTAAGTGATCATTTTAACATAACCAGCAAAAAGACATATCAATGTCATGTAACCTCTGCTATGATGCACTGAGAGGATACAAAATTACTTCTGCAGTATTCTTGCCAAAATATATATAATGCCAATCTAATCTTGAGAAAACATCAACAAACCAAAATGAAAAGACATCCCACAAAATAAATGACCAGTTGTCATAAAAAATGTCAAGGTCATGAAAGACAAAGAAGGACTGTGGTACATACTTTCATAGTTCGGAAGAGACAAAAAGATACAATAACTAAATGCAGTGTGGGATCCTGTACTAAATACTGGAACAGAAAAAGGACATTAGGAGAAAAACTTGACATTTTAATAAGTCTGTAGTTTAGTTAACAGTATTGTACTGGTGTTAATTTCCTGGCTTTGATCATTGTACTATGATTATGTAAATTGTTAGAGGAAGCTGGTTGTGAAGGATATGTGAACTCTATTAATTTTGCAACTTTCTGTAAGTCTAAAATTATTTCCAAATTAAAAAAAAATTGAAAATCCAACAATAACCTCCTCCCAACCCCACCTTCTATGGTTGTTTGGACCCCAACTGGGCATTTTCTTTTGTTGTGACTGTACTCAGATGACTACTAGACTGGAGTTCTCTGGAGGCTTGACTTGGATGTAGAGACAGCTGGGCCTCTCTTTGTCTTCATGTAGTCTCAGGGCCTCTTTAATGGTTTCTCCCTCTCTGTTCAGCAAGGTAGGTTGTACTTTTTACATGATGGCTGCAGAATGCAAGAATGCAAAAGCAGAAGCTACCAAGTATTCTTAATATTTAGGCTCAGAAATCCTAAAACATCCTTTCTCCATGTTCGATTGTCCAAGCAGTCAGAGGCCAACCAAAATCCAAAGCTGCTGAGCAATGACTTCTACTTCTCGATGAGAGTGGTTTGTACATACAGGAGGAAAGGAGTTGATAGTGACCATCTTTGGCGATTAACTACTATTCCTGCCATGGCCTCTTTCTGGGTTCCCCTAGAGATCAGTGGCAAATGTCAGACTTGCTTATGGAACTCTGATTCAGTCTGGTTGTAGATAAGGGAATTGCCAACTAACTCAGAGAAGGGGAAAAAACTCTAGGAGAGGCTTAACAATGAAGCTACACAGTTATATTTTGGGATAGAGACAAAAAAATGAAGAAAAAAAAATGTATTTGGATTTTCTAAACATTTTCTTCTTTCATTTATATGGTTTTTATTACTTGAAATAACCACAGAAGTTCTCTAAAATCCAACTTTTGCTTTTTGGAAGAATAGTACCTAAATCCTTCTGAACAAATGGGGATCTAATCTGCTTAAACAACTTTATGAAAGATGGTCACCATGCATAATATATTCCAACAACTAACAACCTTCAAATTTCAGAAGTTCTTCATTTCTTTTTGTGAAAGATTTTTTATTAAAATATAGCTAACATACAATATTATATTAGTTTCAGGTGTACACAATAGTTATTAAACATTTATATACCGAAAGAAGTGATCACCCTCAGTCCAGCAACCATCTGATACTGTATTGTGCTGACAATATAATTGACTATATTCCCTATGCTGTACATTACATCCCCATGACTTAATTGTTTTATACCTGGAAATTGAACCTCTTATTCCCCTTCATCTCCCCCCCTTCAAAATTTTTCAATTGCAGTTGACATTTAATATTATTTTATATTAATTTCAGGTGTACAGCATAGTGATTAGACATTTATATAATATAAGCAGTGATCCCCCTGACTAGTCTGGTGTCCACCTGGCATTGTACATAGTTATTACCATATTATTGACTGTATTCCCTGTGCTTTACTTTACATCCCAATGACATTTTGTAACTACCAAAGTAGTCCTTAATACCTTCACTTCTTTCACCCTGCACCTCAACCCCCCTCCCATCTATCACCCCAATAAATCTAGTACCCAGCTGACATCACACATAGTTATGGCAATATTATTCACTATATTCCTTATGCTATACCCTGCATCCCCATGACTACTTTGTAACAACCAATTTGTACTTCTTAATTCCTTCCCCTTTTTCACCCATTTCCAACCCCCCTCCAGTCTGTCAACCATCAAAATATTCTCTGTATCTATGAGTTTGTTTCTGTTTTGTTTGTTTGTTTATTTTGTTCTTTAGATTCCACATGCTCATATAAGTGAAATCACATTGCATCTGTCTTTCGCTGTCTGACACACTTCATTCAATACAATACACTTCAAGTCTATCCATGCTGCTGCAAATGGCGAGAACCGATTCCCTTCCATGGTCAAACAGTATTCCATTGTATATACCCTGTTTCCCCGAAAATAAGACCTAGCTGGACAAACAGCTTTAATGCATCTTTTGGAGCAAAAATTAATATAAGATCTGGTATATTATATTATATTATATTATATTATATTATATTATATTACATTATATTCTATTATACCCAGTATTATATTATAGTAAAATAAGACCAGGTCTTATATTAATTTTTGTTTCAAAAGATGCATTAGAGCTGATTGTCCAGCTAGGTCTTAATTTCGGGGAAACACCGTATGTATCACCTCCTCTTTATTCATTCATCCATCGACGGACACCCAGGCTGCCTCCACATCTTGGCCATTGTAAACAATGCTGTAATGAACATATGGATGCACATGTCCCCTCGAAGTAGAGTTTGGGTTTCTTCAGATAATTACCCAGAAGTGGGATTACTGGGTCCTTCTCTGTCGTTTGTTATAGCCTTTGTTTTAAAATCTATTTTGTCTGGTATATGAGGTCTGACATTTACGTTTCAAAACTCGTCCTAGAAAAAGTGCGACACACCTCATTGCTGACTATCACTATGGTCACCTTCGAAGCACTCCCCTTGGGAAGCTATGCACCGATGCCAGTCCACCCTTCAAAGCAATTTTGGAACTCTTTTTCTGGAATGGCCATTAGAGCTGTTGTCATATTACCCTTGATGTCCTGAATGTCATCAAATTGTCTTCCTGTCAAGAAGTCATTGGGGGACAGATCAGGTGAGTAGAGAGGGTGTTCAATACAGTTATTTGTTTACTGGCTAAAAACTCCCTCACAGACAGTGCCAAGTGAGCTGGTGCATTGTCGTGATGCAAGAGCTGTGAATTGTTGGGGAAAAGTTCAGGTCGTTTTCATCTTTTTCATGCGGCCTTTTCAGCATTTCCAAATAATAAACTTGGTTAACTGTTTGTCCAGTTGGTACAAATTCTTAATGAATAATCCCTCTGATATCAAAAAAAGGATAGCAACATTGTTTTGACTCTTGATTTGGACTGACAGAACTTTTTCGGTCATGGAGAATTGGCTGACTTCCATTGTACACTTTGATGCTTTGTTTCAGTGTCATATTGGTACACCCATGTTTCCTCACCAGTGATAACACGGCCCAAAGCATCGTCTTGCCTCTCCAAAAGGTCTTAGCAAATTTCAACTCTCCTTTGCTTTTGTTCATTAGTGAGCTCCTTCAGGACCAGTTTTGCACACACCTTTCTCATGGTATATTTTCAGTTGAGATTTTCCTAACTGTTTCTCTGTCGATGTTTACTTGGTCTGCTACTCTTCTCTTGACGCACAATTAGATGAATTTTTGCAATGTTTTCATCAGTTCTGCTCATTACTGGCACCCTGACCTCTCTTCATCAGTGACACATTCTCTCCTTTCATAAAAACATTTAATCCGTTGTACACTGCTGTTTTCTTCATGGCATTATCCCCATAAACTTGGACTAACATGTCCCTGATTTCACTTCCACTCTTGCCAAGTTTAACAAGAAATTTGATGTTTGTTCATTGCTCTAATTCAAGCTCAGACATTCTTGCAATGGCACACAAAAACACGCAACAACAATAGTGAAAGACACTCAGCAAGACACTGCCACACGCTAACACAAATACAGCTCTGAGAGACTGATATACCAAGGTTATGAAACCTTACCGACCTGTTTGCACAGTGCTGCCAATGTAAGCGCATGGTGACACATTTGCGAACTTAATTGTCCGACCTCGTATAACTATGTGTAAAAAAGAGCTATACAGATATGTGGAAATTATATATATATATATATGTATATATAATATATATGTATATATTATACACACACACACACACACATATGATTTGGCATTTAAACCATTAACTCCATATTCTACAGCTACGCTCCATTTCTCCCATAATAAAAGGAGCATTATCATCAGGCATTGAAGACCTGAAAAAATCCTGTCTCTCTTTCATACACAATTCAAATTTTACCTTTTCCATGCAGTCTTTGTTTTCTCCATGCTCCCCGCTTCCCAGTCTACTAGTACATACCTCCTAATATGTTTCTTATGGTACTTAAATTTGACCAGGTAGCATAGGATGTTTAAGGATGATGCAGAACCTACATGGAAAAGTGATTCTTGAGGTAGAATGGTGGATAGGCCACAAATTGCAGGAGATTATCATATTTTGATTTCCATAATAAAACTATGTATGTACCTATTAAAAAGTAACTCCCTATTATCCCCTCTCCCAGCCCTTGGTAACCACTATTCTATTTTCTGTTTCTATGAACCCAATTATAAATTTTTAATTTTTTTTTAAGTGTTATTAGATATTACATGGTAGGTAAGCAGCAGTCCTAAGTAAGGAATAAAGAAAGATGGAGAATCGGCTGCTTAGTGTAACTGAATTCTTACCACTTGAATCGGAACATATGACCCATGCAGGTTTGATGCAGAGAGCATGGTTTAGAAGATAAATTTCTGGTTCGTTATGTAAATATATTTATATATATTCTAGGTATACTCTTGCTCGATATTGTATGTTGAGAACATTGAGCTATTACTCCTAAACCACTTGGTTAAACTGGAATAGTATATCATTCAGTGGTATAATCAAGAGTACAACAGGTAGGAATTTCATCTGCCTTTATTTGTTTTTTGCAGTTTTCTTTAATAAAAAAAAAATATATATATATATACAAGTTACTAAAATTGCCTGAGATATTATTCAGGCTTTTGATGATATCTTTTCAGTCTAAGAATAACTATGAAGCAAGAATGCTACCATAGAAAAGTGAAAGTGAAGCAATTAATATTTCATTTTTGCCTTCTGTTTATCTCTTTTCTTGTTTAGGCTGGCTTAAAATCATACTGGCCTACATGTGAGTATAGAGGTCAATGACAGAATGCCACTGTTTAATTCCTACTATATTTTAAAGGAATAATAATGGTAAATAGTTTGAATAGTAGAGATTGTGCATAGAAATTGCAATCAAGTAGCCAATGGTTAATATGTCAAAATTATTTTCATATTATATTTATTGTAAAATAGCCTAGTAATTTGGTATGGATATCATGGTAATCATATTTTGACTTGGATGAAAGATCTACTTTCCATCTGAAAATCTATAGAAAAAGGTTAATTAGCTTTCTTTTTGCTTTCCGTAATTTTTGTTAATTTATTACATTAATTTATTATCCTGTCATTTCTTGACTGTTATTATCAAAGTAGAGGAAAAAACTGTATTAAAATTATAATACTCAATATATACTGGTAACAAAAGATGAATACAAGTCACGTTTGACTTCTGTAATTACAAGAGGTGCTCAAAGTGGTTACCATCAGCATAATTTTAATACAGTTTTTTCCTTTCTTAAAATGTGTATACATTTTTTTGGCACCCTCTGTATATATATTATATATATATGTGGATTTCAAAACTGTGAGTGGATTTTTTGAAACTTTTTTTCATAACTGCCAGACTTAGTTGGCTTTCTGTCAGAATGTCTCCCACCTCACTGGCAAGCCAAGCACATAGTGATATGCTATGGTTTCACCAGTCTTTCCCCCCAGGGTGTATAGCTCTATCCCTGATCTTTCTGATGCCCAGTCTAGTGGAGCTTGTCAGGTATCTTCTTTCAGATTTTTTTAATGCTGACTACTTCTCTGGATTTCTATAAGTGTTATAATGAGATTATTTATAATCCACATCTTCCCAGGTTCTATGGGGAATTAAAGTAAGCATAACATGAAAACATTCTCTAGTGAAGTAGAAGTATATAAAATTAGGCTTCACTCAGATTAATTTAACACAATTTCTCACATTTGCCTATCATATCAAATTTTTTGCCATTCTCTTAGTGGTAAATGTGTCTGTGCTTTTTAATTGACTGTTTCAGACCTTAAAGAATACAATGTAAATTGACTATAAAAACAGGAAAAACATTGAGAAAGATACAGATTTCATGAAGTTGGTGTAAGTGATATTGGAGAATTTATTGAATCACATGTAAAGCCATGATAAATGAGTATTTGACTGTTTACAATTGAAGTAGAGACAATTGGCAAGGGTTATGATATGGCAATGCTTCAAAAGAGACTGGAATAGCTAAGGATTCAGAGAAGTCCTTTGGAAAACTGATGAAGCCCTCAAATATTTCTTAGATGGTGTTTATTACTGTCTTTTAGGTGTTAAATATGAATTGACAGATATTATTTCACACTATCATGAAGTAATTTCAGAAAAATCAACAAAGACGTAGAGCTGGTTTATTCCTTGATTTACAATTATTATAGTTACAATTATAACTAAAATTTTGTGAAATGTAACCTAAAGACAGTTTTCCCCCCAAATTCCTTTTAAGGTGCAATCCTTGCTATAAGTGGACTCCAGTGAACTTTGTAGAGAATAATTAGTCTTAGATAAAGTATTCTCTCTGTTCCACTTGTTTCTGGTTTCCCAATTTTGGGATTATCTCATTTAGGATCTCTCTGATTCTGTGCTCTGAATTAATACAAACAGCTGTTATCTATTTTCCATATCCCATGAATTGGCCTTCAAGTGGCCTGTACCGGCCAAAATTGTGATATAACGGGTTTAGGAGGTTCTGATTCATATTTTGGTAGTGTACACTAAGCTAAGATGATGGTAATGAGATCCAGTTGATCAAACTGGGTAGTTCTTCCTACAGAATAAGATTGAAAAGTAGGATAAAGCCTGATTATGAAAGACTTTAATTATCAGTCTAAAGAAAATGAACTGTGTCCTACAGTTTGTTTTTCTCAAATTGTGGTCCATAGACCACTTATATCAACATCACTTGTAGTATGCTAAAAACTCTAATTTTTGCTCCCCAGCTGTGAATCAGTATTTCTGGGGCCAACCCTGGGAATACACATTAAAAAATATCTTTCTGTGACTCTTATGTACACTTGTTTTAGAGCCATTGCTAAACATAGTTCAAAGAATTTTTCCCCGCATTTTTCTTTTATAATTTTAGGTGTTATGATGTTGTGTTAGGAAACCTTTTTCACAGTCAAAGAACTTTAAAGTAATGTCATATTTACCTGGAATTACAGTTTCATTAATTATTTCTTTATATTTTATTTCTAAGCTTACTATAAAGAGAAATGAATGTATTTCATATGTTAACTGTATATATGAAATAGTTTAAAGATAGCATTAGCACTTAATTCCATGCTTTTGAGATTCTCTTATAAAAACAAATGTTCTTTGAAAGTGTTTTCTAAATCTTTTCAGTTTCTTCACATGGAGACCCCTACTGTTATGCAACATTGAAATAACAGCATTGTTTTCACCCACTAAAATACCACTGCAAGATATTGTGAATCAGCTCATTTGCCTTAATTTTTTTTTAACAAATAAGGCAGTGTTTTGAGTTATGCCAGATGTACAAATGAGAGATTTGAATGTACTTGTAGAATTTAAATTGAAATGCTAATGAGTTTCTGACAGGCAGAAAAAACAACACAGCCTACATTTTCATCTGTTTCTTTAAAGTCATTATTTAACTGGAAAAACACATTATTTAGAGCTATTTATTTATGTGACATTTGTAATTCAGCTCTTAAATTTTATCCAATTAAAATGCTTCTCATTCCATTTCACTTAATGTGGTGGATTGTTTTAGGCATTCATCTTTTGCTCTGTTTCATTCATTTGTGGAGTGGCAGTAACTCAACTGAATGAATGTATCTCTCTCTCTCTCTCTCTCTCTCTCTCTCTCTCTCTCTCTCTCCCTCTTCCTCCAACCCCTTTCTTTCTCCCTCTCTATTTCCCTCCCTCCCTCCCTCCCTCCTTCCTTCTCTCCCTCTACTAATGCTTACATGTGCTGCTTCATTCTCTGGTGCTACATTGATATCTTTATTTTTTATTTGCAGTTATTCCATTGAAATTTCATGGTAGATTATCACACAAGATTGTTTATGGTTATTTCATGCTTTGGTTATGTCACTAGAATTCCTAAACTGTGAAAGGGAAAAAAATAACATTACACAAAACCAAACTTCTGAGAAGATAAATTGATCTTAGAGATAAATGAACATAGTACACTAAACCTTAAAAATACGTATTTCAACAGATATCCAATGCCTTACCAAAAATTTTGCTAATTTTTAAACTTTCGATTATTATCGATTTGCATATTTAAATTTTTTTCACAGTTCCTTTAAACAAAAATTTTTTGTTAATGTTTGAGATTTGTTCAAATGTGTGTATTTTGAACGTTGACTTAGAGCAAATTTAGGTTTCTTTTACTCATGTTTATCTACCTACCTCACAGAGGAGATTAAAGTGAGAACATTTGATGTTATAGAGGTTTAAAATTTCATGTACACATACAAAATCAGTATATTTAGATGAGAAAAATAGTAGTACACATTTCAAGGGATAGCGTGAGGCTGGCTGAGGTCAAGCTCATGTTGGAATGTAGACATTATGGGAGGGTCTAGAAGACAATGTGCCTTTTCAGAAGGCAACTTTTATGAGGAAAGTGAAATATGGGAATCCACAATTGTACAGATGTCATCATGAATGTCACAATTTTGGATTGCATTTTGTAACATATTTGGGAATTCTAATATTGTAAGAATGTTTCATGTATTTTTAACTGCCTGATGGTGGTTTTATGAAAATCTGTGGTAAAACTATTAGCATAATAACCATTTCAGTTAATGTTCAGTGAATAAAGAGTCTATATTAACTGAAAATTGAACCAGTGACTGTTGGTTCTCAGATATTTACATAAGGATTCTCTCAAGGGTGCTCCATTAAGCAGCATTAAGGAATTCTTTACATGCAACTGTATCTTTATATCTAGAACTTTTATAAGAGGGATACTCTTGATGTGGTAGAAATTACACTGAACTTGGAGTGAGGAGACTAAGTTCTGGTTCCGACTCTAACATACATGAACTCTGTGGACCTGGATATGCCACTTAACTTCTTTAGGCTCTCATTCTTCATCTGCAAAACAAAGAGGTTGATGATGACCTCTAAGAGCACTACTAGCTCTATTACTCATTATATGTCTGTAACACATGACACACATACCCATACTGATTTTGTGACCTCAGTCATTTTATTTATGTAGCTGCATTTCTGGTTGTGATTCTTTTATTTACCCTCAAGAAGCCAGGAGATGTAACATTTAAATGACAGATTGTGTTTATCATATTTCCTTGCCTTCTGAACATGGTATCCAGAAATGTTTTTGAAGCTGCAATATTTGGGCTGAATTTCCTAATTAGTATTCAGAATACTTATAGAAAATAGCTTTTGTACGTAGAACCAACTTTGATTATTCATCAAATAATGTGGGGTAACCTATCTAACTGAAATGTGTATGAAGTCTTCACTCCTTATTTATCTTCAAATGTGTCTGCCTTTGTAAAAAGTGTATGAAAAGAGTTGCTGAAAAATAACTGATTTGAGTGTTATCTTTAGCCTGGGCAGAAAACTGCTTTCAACATCTTTATGTAGCTTTATTTTTACCCAGTATGCAAAGAAAAGAATAGGATTTGTTATTACATCATAGGAAGGAATCTCATTTTATCTAGGTTTTTTCCATCTCTTTAGAGGCACATTACACACATACCCAAACTGTCCTCATCTAAGTGTACATCTATGTACACACTATTTTATGTACGTGTCCCAGTTTTTGTGCCTCAATTCCTTTACTCATGTTCTTGTCATTTTTGTTTGTTGAGCCCCATTGCCCTCAACTACACTCTTGGCTAAATGCTACCCATCTTGTAAAGAGCAGTCTTCCAGGCCTTGATATTTTCCCTAAGCACATGAATCTGTTGTCAAACATATTGATTCCATATTCTGGTGATACAATTTGATAGCTCTCTGATCCTGAGAAAAGTAACATAGTCACTCTGGTCCTCAGTTTCCTCATCTGTAAAATATGGATAATACCCGATCTCAGGATTGTTTTATATTTTAAATAATATATAATTTAATCATTCAACAAATATGTAAGGAGTGATATTATGTATCAGCGATTGAAATAGACAAAAACGAAACAAAAAACCCTGTCCCCATAGAACTCTGGTGGGGATAGAAAGGTAAACAAATAAAAAACAAAATGTATAATATGAGAAAATGGGAGGAGAGGGAGGGTATAGAATGTGAGAAACAGAGGAAAAATGAGCTTTCAATTTTAAATAGGAAAATTTGAAAAGGGCTTACTGAGAAGACAGCACTTGAGTCAGACCTAGAAGAGCCTGGGAATATTTGAAGAGAGAGCATTCTAGGCAGAAACAACTATAAGGGCAAAGTCTGATGTGTGTGTGTGAAATGCATGTTCCAATAACAGCACAGGTCAGTTGGATATTTCAGAGTGAAATGGGGGATGGATAGAACAATTCCAGATCATGCAAGGTCTTTTAGGTCAATTTTAGTCAAGACTTTGTCTCTGAATGAGATGGGGAGCCATCAGAAAGTTTTGAGGCAAAGAGTCACAGGATCTGACATACTTTTTACTTTTTATTAAGTACTGTCTGGCTTCTGTGTAGTTTTGGGGGAAGGAGCAAATGTAGATATTGAATAGGCTATTGAATATATCAGGTGAGAACTGGACAAACTATATAAAAAGTCTCTCAGGATATCTGACCTGCAGTAAGCGTTCCGTTATTGTTAATGCCTTCCTTCTCACTTCCCTTTACTGATATCTCTAGCCAGAAGTTATCTCTTATTCCTTGGACCGTTCTATTAGGGCGCATGTCATTTTTAAACTAAGAGTTATTTGTAACTAAGACTTATTTGTATATTTTTCTTATTTCTTCTAATAGCCTAAATATTTCTTGAGGACAATTTCTAGCAATTCAATTTTATTTATCTTTATATAATCCATAGAGTCCAGTGTAGGACATTATACACAGTTATTATTAAAAAAATATTTTAATGGAATGAATAAAATTTTGACTATATCCATGTGGTTTGGGGAAAAAATTATAGTAGAATTTAATACTAGGGTATTGGCAAAATAGGTTGGCAAGAGTGAGGAACCTATGGTAAATTCTGGAGTTTGTGGAGGTACAGGTATAGGGAAAATGTGTGACCCATATATGTTACTCTGATATGGGGTGTGTGAGAAAAATGAGGCAGTAAATATCTCGGATTCTATCTTGGGAGGATGTTATATGAGTAGCAGGTTGAGAATATGTTTGGGATCTGAGGAGCAGTAGCATCCAAGAGGAGACGATTAGTAAGTGTGGGAGGACAGGGAAGTAGTAGCTCAGGAAACACATAGTTGGCATATCTCAGGATATATTAGCAAGGAATAATGGCTGTTTAGTACATAGGATAGATTTTTAATAAGTAGGAAGAGACATTGGTCCTTCCATTACATGTGAGAGAATCCAGAAGAGGTCCAGCTAAGCGTGCTGGCCAGGAACTTTGTCTATCTTCATTTGTGATTCATGCAGATGTGTAGTTCTGGGGTCTGACGTGGTGTTGTGGGATGCCTCAACAGATGGATGATGCAGGCAAAGGCATCCTCTCATAGGAGGCACTTAGAAGTATAGATGGGCTGCTAGGCAACCTCTAGGGGGGTGTACCTGTGTGTAGTAAGTCCCTAGTCTTCACAGGGCGATTGAGGTAGACTTGGAAAATTACTAGACTGGGAACTTGGGATAGTGATATATCCTTTAGGATTCTTGATTCTGCAAGTGACTGAATACCCAACTCAAAGGAGCTGAAATAAAAATGCTTCTTGTTGGTTCTTCTAACTGAAAAATCCATATGGAGTAATTGTCAAACAAATGTGAACCAGCTGTTCAAATGATGTCCCTGGGGACCTGGCTTCTTTGCAGTTCTCTCTGCTCTGCCTTTCCCAGGTCATCCTCTACACACAGTGGTTCCTGGACACCTTCAGCTAGAAGCATTCCAAATGTCATACCTTCAATACAAACTTATCTAGTGGAAGAAAACCTGTGTTTCTTGGCCATCAATGGAAGCTCTGGACTTCAGTCCTGTTGGACCATCCTCAGTCAAGTGTCCATCTCTAACCATTTATTTTATTTATCGTGAGCTAGGATTACATTATTGAACATGGGCCTGAGCCTCTTACTCCATCCTCAGAGTTAGGGATGGAGTAAATTTACCCTGAAACATGTGGGCTCTGAGGGGTGGGAGTAGAAATCTGAAATGATAATTAGGCTACTTTTATTAAATGATTTGTGGGGGTGGGGTTTGGGTTCAAGCCCAACAAAACAGTAGATGTTTACTACAGGAATTATACTGTCAAGGCCCCAGAAGGAAACACAATTCACATATGTTCTGTCCTGCTCAGATTGGGATGGCTCCTTGCTTCAGCCTGACTCAAAAACTCTCAGGAATGTTGAGCTCCAACAGCTGACTAAGTGAAGTGAATAAGGGTGGTCCTACCAGTCTACATATAGAGCCCATTCTATAGTCTAGGTATTAATTGCTGTCACCAACTTCTGTGACAAATACCTAAATGACACTGTAACAAGGGGGTAAAAACCTAGATTACAGCAGGAAGCATAAATTGTGGCTAGTACTGAGGTGACAAGCAGAAGTAGCACAGCACCACCTCCATTGGAGGACAGGGCAAGTAACAGCCTTCCTTGAATTAGCTGGGGCTCAGACAAAATGCCTGAAGCAAAGTTGGAAACCAGAGGAGGACCTGGCTGAAGAGTAAAACTCTTAGCTGAGCCTAAAATGATTTCAAAGCAGAACAAGGGTGGGGCTATTTAGCAGTGGAAAAGAAACCTTGGTTTGATGCCTAGAGAGAATTACATGATATTACAAACGGTCATTATTTATTACACAATCAAGCAGTGCAAGCATATCAGTAAGCTTGAGACAGTCTTTATCTGGGATTATTAGATCTGCAGTTCAGGTGAGAGAATATTACCAAGTTCAACCTGCTTATCAACCCTTGTGTAATGAGAATATAAAAGAAAATTAAAATATGTCCAGTCTGCAATGAAAGAGAAATGTAATAGACACAGACCTTTTTCCCCCTTTTTTGTGGAATTGAGCTAAATTTAACTTGAGTCCTTTTTAAAAGGAGCTTCTTATTCAGCCTTTAAAAAAATGATTTATCTTTTCAAGGGAAATGTCTATTTTATTATTTAAAGTGAGCTTTATTCTGGATGAATTGGGGAGTATGAAGAGGGGAAACCAGTTGGAAAAAGATGTAAAAAGAAAAAAAAGCTATCAAAAATGGTTAAAGACAGAGGGATATCACAGCTAACGCCACAGTCATATGCCCAGGAAACACTTCTTATTGCCGTGTTTTCCCTTGATTGGTGTTGGCCCTTCCCTGCCTAGGTGCTTGGAATGCCCCCCTCCCATTTTCTTAGGCTAATTCTTCCTTATCCTTCAAGATTCTAGGCACTATTATTTGGCTACCACTTTCTAACACCCTTCTCACTCCCAGTGCCACCCCAGGTAGATTTGTGGTATGCAAATCTATGTTGTAATGCACTTATTGCACTGTATTGACATGACTTTCTGGTAGGTCTTTTCCATTACACTGTCAGTCATTTGAGGGACTGGGCCAATGAAACAACAGATATTTATACAGCCAGAATAAATACCTGCAGTGAAGGGGAGAGCATAGAGGCAGTATCCTGGTGCATATTTCAGCATGACAAAGGCATAACGAGGGCAGGGATACAGCTGGGTTTTGGGTATAACTGCAAGTAGAGGCTTATATACTGTTGGGACTCTGGCTATCTTTTATTTTGGCTTCTTTGTCTATTTGGGCCTCTTCTTTCTCTGCAAATGGCTTCCTACAATCAGAAAATACGGTTGCTGACAGCTCTTACGTTTTAAATAGTAGAGCTTTGCCACTAAAGAAAAGACTAAAAATTTTTACTTGACTTCTTGCTCCCAAATTCCCTGGATCCCAGGAAATGTCCAAGTTTGGTCCAGTTGTGCTCAACCCCTACCGCTGCTCAACCCTCAGCTGTTCCTATTGTAATGAAGTGTGTGTGTGTGGGGGGGGTGGGTGGTGGTGGGGGGGTGGGTGGTGGTTCCTGTAGCCAGACAAAATAGTACGTGCTATACTTTCAACATATTAGTCTACCATGGAATAATTGCATTTTGATGGCTCTGCTTGCCAGTACATGTATTTAATTCTAGGCCATACTTATGTGTGGAAGGAAATGAAAATGAAGACAAGTGCTTCAAACAGTTAAATAAACTTTATTTTGGTGTTTGAAATGCATAATATCATTGTTGTTATTGGAGATTTACCTTCTTCATTATCGTTTTCTGTTGGCTAGCATTGCGATGCATTCTTCAGCTTAAACTGACAGGAGCATCAAGGTAGGAAAGGTTGTCTGGATAAAGAAAAGAGTTGACTTGGGAGCAACAATACATCTGCATGTGGATGTAGCTAATGTGTGGGAGGGGAAAGGAGTGTGCTCTGTGATTTAGTTATTAGAGAGGTGACCACTTGTGATTTCATATCTAATAAATTTATTGACAGTCTCCCCTTTGTATACACACCTTACAGGAACAACCAACCGGGCATGATGTGGGGTAGATTACATGACCAAACATTGCTTCTAATTTGAATCTATGAGCCTCTGAAGCCAGATATTCAGTTGGTGAACTAATCATATGAATTAGAAGCCAATTCATTATTTCTGTATCAACCACTGGGATTCTTATAATTCAGTTAAAACCTTGATCTTATCACTTTCAGGATCTGAAACTCTGGTTATCTATCAAATAGGCACAAAATGTTAAAAGAAAATTACCATTCTTCTACTCTATGTTAATGAATCCAGACCATCAATCTTTGTCCAAATGTATTATGTAGTCCCATGGTGGAGTATATTTTACGGGTTTGGCAAGAGACAATCAATGTATCTCTCTCTATCTCCCGTCACCCTCCTCCCTCTTATCTCCCTACCCCTCCTCTTTCCTTGAAACATGCTTACCTGTGAGAATTCATGAAGCCAGAGGGCTCTTTATTTTACCTTTGTAAATGACCTAAATGAGGATTGTTCTGTAGTGACAGGAAATTCTGATCTCAAGTTCAATTGTGCTTATTTATACATCTTGAAGCTCAGAGAGGTTTCTTTTGTATCATCTAATGCAATTTGGGTTTCTCTCTCTCTCTCTCTCTCTCTCTCTCTCTCTCTCTCTCTCTCTCCCTCTCTCTCTCTCTCTTCTTAGCAAGAAAGCACAGCAATGTTTGACCCTGGTTATTACTGGAACTTATCTTCAGGAGGAAAGTAACTTTGAAAATTAGTTACCATAAATAGAATACAAACAACCTTTGCTTCCATAAAATAGATGTTTCTCTTCAGGAACTATTGATTCCAGTCTGTTAGAATTGCAAATCTAACTAAAATAGACATTATCTGTGCTGTGTGGGGGTGAGGGACAAGGATTCTGCACTTAGAACTTCTGCTAGAAAACTTGGCGGGCAGCCAGCTGAGAACAGTGTAATAGACATTTGAGAAGTTGGAATCTGTAAAAAGTGTTTCAGGAAGAAGAACTTTCAGTTTAGACAGTTGTATAGTTCACAGTTATTAGCTCCAGAGAGCTAATAATTAGCTCTAGTCAATTAAACCAACTTCTAGCTTTATACCCGAGTAGATTGCTTGCACAGCCCAAAGGCACAGGAAACTCCTATTTGTACAACCCAATTCCTCAGGAAAATCTTTTGGTTTGTTTGTTTGTTTTTTTCACTGTTGACATTTTGGTGTAGTTCCCTTTGCTGGTTGGTTGATCTGTGCCATGTTAGTGTCTTCCTTAAAAAAGGAAGGCATTCTATCTCAAGCCTTTTCCATGTTCTTAATTTTGAATGATGGCATATATTTTTATAATGATAATTATGTACCAGATATTCTATTTTACATACATTAATTATTTACTCAATCTTTAAAACAACTCTGGGATGTGGGTACTAGTATCCTCATTTTAAAATGTAAAACAAAAACTGAGATACAGAGAAGGTAAGTGGACTGTTGAAGGTCCCAATGGCAGTACATGGCAGAGTACTGAATATGCCATGGCTTACTTAACCATTTCCTTCTTGTCTGCCTATTCTTAGATATTATGTAGTTTCTTATAACTTATTATTATAAATATCAGAAGAGGAAATACAACTAAGAAAGTATTTCCTTACATATTAAAGGGTTTTTCCTTAGGATAGTTTCTTAAAGATAGAATTACTAGATCAAAGTTTAAAATTTTTAAGGCTATTGATATATATTACCTTGATAGCTCTTCTACTGGTTGATTACATTTCTGCAATAATGTATATGTATAGTACAGAAAATGGTTGCTATCTCTTGATGTTATATTTAAAAATCTTGAGAAATGGAGGATCTAAGATAGCAGAGTAGATAAACACTGTGTTTGCCTCCTCCAGTGACATATTAAAATTACAACTAAATTATAGAACAGACAACCAGGATAACCGTCTAAAGTCTAGCTGAACAGAAGTTTTATAACTACGGATATAAAGAAGAAGCCACATTGAGAGTGGTAGGAGGGGCAGAGACACAGACAGCCTGGCCCACACCTTTGTATGGCAGTTGAGAATCAGGAGGGATAGCTCAGCTGTGAAGGTTCACCTTTCTAACCCTCCTGCGGAGCAAGGGACCCCAGTCCCACACTGGGCTCCCCAGCCTGGACTACCGTGCTGGGAAGAGGAGCTTTCACAACTGGCTGTGAAAAACAGTGGGGATTCTGACTATCCACTTGGGCTGGAAGGCTGCAGGAAACCCAGACACCCTCTTAACACGTTGCGTACGGATCACGAGAATCTTTGTTTTTTCTGAGCCATGCGTTAAGGACGGATGAGAATTCTCGTTTTTACTGTTGACTCTTTTTACTTTGCATATTTTATTGAATTATTTGTGTTTCGTTAATATCTAACGGGCAAATGTCGTTAATGAATAAAGTCTGCATCATATGTACACTTTTTAGAATTCATATTATTTTTTTTCTAAAAAAATAGTGATTTTGAATCGGATACATTTTTTCACCCATGAGTCATTTCACATGTTACATTCACAACAGTGGATGTACGAATAAACAGAGTTTTCCAGAACTGTAGTGATTTGTTTATAACATTTGGAACCTTAGGATCCCTTAGGCAATTTTGAATTATGTTATTTTTGGAAAAACACCGAATTATTTTATTTAACTCTTCGGTGATACCTCATGAAATACATATTGTCCCACTGCACAAAGGAAGCTGCTTTCTGCAATATCACACCAGGAGGGATTACTAACATCATAGGTGAGTAAATCCTAAAAAATTCCATAGAAAAATAATAAATGACATAGAAGCATTTATGCTTTAAAGAGAAGAGTGCATTTTAAAGTAGTTTCTTTTAAAAACCTGCCGGAACAGAGGGGTATGAGGGATTTAAACCCCGCCGTACGCAACATGTTAAAGGGCCTACGCACAGACACACTCACTTGCAGGCTCTCATCCTGGGCTCCAGCGGAGGGACAGTGACTTGGGAGGCATCAGAAGCATAGGGGAAGAGACTGAATTGTATGGCTTCAAGATGAGGACTGAAGGGACAGTCACCATTTTCCCTGTGTAGAATTTCCCTCCAGTATACCTGGCAGGCAGGTGTTATCTTTCCTGTGTTGAACCTCTCCCCACATGGCTAAATCTGAATATGAATTGGCCTGGTGAGCTCTGCTCACTCCACCCTGGTGACTCCCTGGGACAACATCAGAGGCAATTTCTCAGTGTGCAGCCAGCCCCGCTTGCACTACACTCTCTCTTGGACAACTCCCGGGGCTTCATAGGCCCCAGGTGGGCACTGGCTGGCCTCAGTGTGCTCTGAGACTTTTGCTAAGTAGCTCCAGGCTCAACACTGGCACCAAAAAAGAATCTAATCTAGTGAACACCATTGATCCCACCTTGGTGACTTCCTGAGACCCTGCTTCACCCAAATTGTGTACCTACAGCAGGAGGCTTTATCAGTGGCTGAGCCGTACAGGAGCTGGCAGGCAGCAGCAGGCTTCAAGGTGTTTTGGGCTTTTTGTTGGGCTACCCCAGTCCTTGTACTGGTGGCAGCCATCCTTGGTTCTCAGTATGGCTTCTCCGATGTACCTCCTGGTTTAGCACAGGCAGCGACCAACCACAGATTGATTTACAACTCCAACCAGGTAGTCTTTAGCCAGTCACAGGCAGTGGCTGACTTGGGCCTACACCAGAGCCCCTCCTAAGAGGTCCCAGAACCAATATACCTTGACGTTGGCTTCAGACCACAATAGGGCATCACTCAATTAGCCCCACAAGTGGCACACCCAAAGGGCAGTCTCAACAGGAACCAGATCCCTCTGGGTAAGCACCCTCTGAAGCAGCTCATAAGTTGTGGATATGCCCAAACTTCACAGCTAGTCAGTCTGAGGGTCAATTCTACCCACTGATGTGCCAACAGTAATCAATGCTCAAATATAGCAAGAGGGCACACACAATCCACACAAAGGACTCACCTGAAACACCTGGCTGAGGTGACTAGGGAGACTGTGTCACTGGGCCCCACAGGAAACCTATTACATAAGGTCACTCTACTAAGACTGGGAGACAATAGCAGCTCAATCTAATACATGGAAACAAACACAGGGAGGCAGCCAAAATGGGGAGACAAAGAAACAAAGCTCCAGAAAAATAATTAAACGGAGGCAAGCATCCTACCAGATACAAAGTTCAAAACAATGGCTATAGGAGACTCAATGAACTTAGGGGAAGAATAGATGAACTTAGTGAGAACTTAAAGAAATAGTAAACATAAAATAGTGACATAGAAACCATAAAAAAGAACCAACCAGAAATGAAGAATACAATAACTGAAATGAAGAATGCACTAGAAGGAATCACAGCAGACTAGAGGATTGCATCAGTGATTTGGGAGACAAGGTATCAGAAAACACCCAATTGGAACAGCAAAAAGAAAAAAAAAGAATTAAAAAAATAGATAGATTAAGAGACCTCTGGAACAACATCAAGCATAACAACATTCACATCATAAGGGTATCAAAGGAGAAGAAATAAAGCAAGGGATTGAGAACCTATTTGAAGAAATAATGACTGAAAACTTTTCTAATTTGCGAAGGAAATAGACATATAAGCCCAGCAAGCGCACAGTCCCAAACAAGATGAATCCAAACTGGCCCATACCAGACACATTAAAATGACAAAGGATCTAAAAACAGCAAGAGAAAGGCAGGTAGTTACTTACATTAGATCGTCAGCTGATTTGTCAATAAAAATCTTTGCTAATTTGACAGCCACACGTGGATTTTTCATTTTTGTTTTAATTTGCTTGTTTCTTTATATTTGAATTTCTTCGTTTGTGAGTTAATTATTCATGCCTTTTTTGGGGGGTTTCTTTTAAAGTTCTAGGTGTATTCTTACGTCTTTGTGTAAGCTCTTTACTCAAGATATTGATCCTTGTTGTATTTGCTGGAAATATTTTTGAGCATTCCTTCTTACCTATGAAGGGTAGTGTGTGTGTGTGTGTGTGTGTGTGTGTGTGTGTGTGTGTTCTTTAAGGTATAATTGACATAATGTGTTTTTGTTTTCAAAACACAATTTTTCCTCCTTTGTGATTGCTTTTGTTTAGAAAGACTTTGCATTTCTAAGATAAATGTTAAATTATTTTTTCTATGGATTTTAAACTTTATGTTTAATCAATCTGGATTTTATTTTTGTTACAATGGTAGCTATGTATTAGAATTATAAGGTGGTAAAAATAAATAATTTGAGTTTTATTCTTCTCTTTCAGTTAATGGATTAAAATTTTGAAGAAAAGCATTTGATTATCTATAAACAACACAATCAAATTCTTAGATATTACTTTAACGTTTGTTTTCTCAAAGCAGAAATTGGGAATTGAATTACAGTGCTTTTATCAACAAATTATAACCCTGCATATTTTGTATTTTAAATATTGTATTTGTAATATTTTTTATTTTGCTTTTGTAAACAAATCTAACAAAGAGAAACTAGCCATCTATCTTCCATGTTCTTTGAGGTTCTATGTGCCTCACTGAGGCTATTATCTTGTCTATAGCCTTTTTGTTCTCATACTCTTAAAACTTAGAACTTCTGTAAGATCTACAGATAGATATGAAGAGTGTTCTGATGGAAAGTAAACAGTATTGCTAGATGTCAGGGGTGCTTTTTTCTAACCATTGTATTTGCCATTTAGTAGCATGATAAGCAATGGTATTGAAAAAATCAGATAGAAATTAAGTCAATAAAAATGACCATGTTATCATTACAAAGTCAGTATGTGTTAGGAATGAATATCAAAATCTAAAAGTAGGATGGATATATATGCATGTATAGCTTGACCTTTCAAAAATACCAAATATTTTATTATAATCCTGAGGCTCCCAAATAATTTGTAATTACTATTTCCAAAATAATATAAATGGGACTCTTTGATCTCCTGAAATCATTTTTCTGTTCATCAAATTGCTACTAATTATTTGTTAACACTTATTTGTAGTTTAGCAGCATGTTAAAATCAGTGACAAATTTGTAAAAATCAGTGATTTGTTAGTGTTGAATAAATTATTTTCTTTTCTCAACTCAAAGGGATTGTATTTAAAATACTTATTAATCAAATTCAGTGATTCATCTTTGAGGTTTGTTTATTACATAGACTGATTTTTGTTGAAACTGATTAATAGCTGATCCATACCCAATTTTGTACAGTATTTTAAAACACAGGAATTTTGAAATTTTATTAGAATGGAAGAAAGACTTTTATAGCTTATTTTCCTTCTACTTTGGTTAATTTTACTCTATGAGAATTCAGTCTTTGACACATTGAAGACAGCATAATTACTGAATGAATCTCTTTAATTATGTTTCTTTTATAACTTACTTTTGCTTATTATTTTCATTGTTCAAAAGAAACATACTAGTTAGAATGGATGTAGAACCTACAAATTTGAGGGTCAATGGATGTTGGCGAACATGGCAACAAGAATAAAAGGAGAGACACATAGAAATGTTATAATAATATGAGTATTATACAGACTGCTTAGGTGTAGAGAGGAATGGAGTCTTTGTTCTTGAGGATATTATGGAATAGACTCAGTTTTAAAGGAGATAGTTCTCAAGTACCTGGACATTTGTTAGAACTCTCTTTAAGTAAGTAAAGGTAGTATACCTAGTAAATTTTTATTTTTCTTAACTGTAGGCTCTCATAAGATAGACACAATGACAACAGGACTCTGTATTCTACATAATTCTAAGTTAGAGGGAGGAATTTTTATAAGGAGTAGAAATTAAAGAATGTTGTAGGGAGAAGAAATTCTGTAACTAGTTAGATGTTAAAAAACTTAAAAAAAATAAAAGCAGACTTCAAAAACTCAGGCAAAAGGTAGATATGATCAAATAGCTGAAACAGGACTCCAGGCTGGAACAAGAATGACCAGGAATCTAGACTGTGGCATATTTATCTTTAGTGCCCATAGGAGACCTTGTTAAGTGGCCTCAGTATTGTTTCTCACTTTGCTTGTAAACAACTCTGGAATTCTTCTTAAGATGACACTTTAGGTAGTTACTGCCATTCGATTGGTGTTGCACAAAATAGAGCATATTTGACATCCCAGTCTAAGAGAAAAATAGCTCAAAATAATATAGGTTCAAGAGGCCGGTCTCTTTGCTATAAATCTATCCATCAAGACCCTTGGATCTAACAGCTAAATAGATATGAAGTCTTCTAATATTTTTTTTATAATTCAGCCCACATTTTTCTGTTTTATCCATTAGGATCACTTGAGAGATGTTATATCATACCTTGTTAAAATCTAGATCACAGTGTCTAGAGGAGTAACTAGGTCTGTTAGTTTAGTAAACTGCCCTGAAAGGTAATCTGTTTGATCTAGAGCACTAATTCTTCACCAGGAGCAATTTTGTCCTCATAGGGAACATTTGGCAATGTCTTGTGGCAGAGGTGGGAGGGTGTGCACTACTTGCATTCAGTGGATAGAGACCAGGGATTTTGCAGCCTTCCACAACAAAGAATTATCCAGTGCAAACCATCAATTGTGCTGCTGTTCAAAAATTCTGGTCTAGAGCACTGGTTCTTGTTAGAAATGCAAATTACTCCCCACCTAATGAAACTCTATGTGTGAGGCTCAGCAGTTTGTCTTTTAATCAGCACTTTGGGCGATTCTGATCATCCTTAAAGATTGAAGACCAATCTTGAGCCCATTTTGGCATATAAGAACATTCAAGGAATATTTATTGATCACCAAGCTTGGATGAGGAACCTCTAAATGCCCCCTCTAAAACAGCTTTTTCACAACCAGTTTGCTTTTACCATCTTACCTAAATGCAGCTTGTTTCTTTTTGTAGTTCTCAAATTCTTCTGTTGTCTAGCATGTTGTTTAACACTTTTTTGAACTGTATTCAATTGAATTAGTAGCGGAATTTTCTTTCCATCATCTACTTGTAGGTATTCTTAAGTCTTTCTATTTTTTTGAAGCAATGATTTGGTTGAAGATGTAGTTGTCATAGTCATCAATTTTTAGACCACACAAAAATGGTAGGGATTGGATGATAGACACAATTCCTTATTCTTAATAGACCAACAATTACATGGTCATAGGAGTAAGTTCCTAAATTCCCATTGTACCCACATTACCGAGCAATCCTTACTTGGTAATCAGAATTAGGAACTTCCTTATTAATTGAGTGGATTGTATGACAAGAAGACATTTTCAGTTTTGATTGAGTTTAATCAAGGACATCTCCTAAGTAACTTGGGAGAATGGTAATGGTAGAGAAATGGAAATATAAAAGAAAGTTCAGTAACATATTGAATTATTTTGTACTCTGTGAATATCAAATGCTGATACACACTAAGGTAGGAATATTCATGTGTTGGAATGGGAGAGAAAGAATAGAATCAAAAGCACAGATGGAAGGGTCACTTCTTAACTAGCAAGAAGGAAGAAGAAAGGCAAAGTGACATACCATTATAAAGACATTTGATTGTGGAAGTAGGCAGAAGTTATAGGAACTTTAAAAGAATGGTTTCCATTGTCTCTGTGATAACTCAGGCCCATCAGTGCTTGATACAATTGCTAATGTTCCCTTAGCTCATAGGAATATTCTTATGGGGAATTCCCTATGAAAACTTCATTAAGGATAAAAAAAATTACAGATGACTCTGAAAGCTATTTAGGCATGAGCCAGAAATGAAGTGCTGCAGTATTATAGCCCTTATCTACAGTGGCAGTAAAGAATACTGAAGAAGAAGAAAAAACAACTCTCAGGGCATATAACTTCAGGCAGTACATCTCATTGTCCACTCAACCTGGAAGGAGAGAGAGCCTGAGATCAAGCTCTGCACTGATTTCTGGAGTAAGACTGGCAGATGTGTTCCAGAGTTCGGAGGAGACTGTGTCATTGAAACTCTCGGAGTAGGCCCTGAAACCAAACAATATTTGTATTTTATGTGGTTGCTCAAATGAAGGTGTTTAATAAGATGCATGTGATGTTCTTCTCTAAAGATGTCAGTTGTTTTCTCAATGAATTCAGAAATAAAGTGCATGTGGTGACAAGGATGAAGTATATGCATGCACTTTCTTTCAGAGTCTTACTAGGATTTTTCTACTGCTGAATGACTAATTTTCTAGCAGCATCCGCATGTAAGTTTTCCTTAGTCCAAGCAAAATATGATACCATACATTGAAAACAGTGAGTTATGTGGTATCTGATTATATTGGCCCAATTACATTGTGAAGGGTGCAGCAACTTGTCTTTTTAAATTTTGTATTTGGATTTCTTTTTTCCATGACCTGCTGGTACTACCATGATACGTTAACTGACCACTTTATATAGAGGCCTGATATAATTCATATACTGTTGCCTCCGATCAAGCAACCCACTTCACAGAGTATGAATAATGCCAGTGGGATTCACTGTCTTATCATATATAACCTCTCCCCAAAGCAGCTGATCAGATCAGATACAATGTTGGAATGGCTTACTAAAGACTCCACGATTGCACCAGCTGGCAACCTTGACAGTGTGGGGTCCTGGCCCAGAGATTTATATCAGATACTGTCCTTCTCGCATACTAGCCTGAGAATGAATGTTAGAGGTTATTTGGATTATACCTAATAACCTACTAATTTTTTTTTTTTTCTTGCCGTCTCCATGACTCTTACTTTCTAAGTACAGAGATTTTAATTGCCAGGGGACAGATACTTTTGCCCCTTCAAATCCTAGTCTATTGTAAGCAATAGGTGATATCTTCAACCTTTGCCTCTAGCTCCTCATGTTACCTGAATCCTAGCCTTCGCAAAATGTCCATATTTTTCCTAACTGTTATCAGTGCTAGGGATAGTAATGGTTCTAATGAAGTAGGAGCTTAAAAATAACCATCTGGCTATTGTGACTTCCTTATGCCATCAGGGGTATAGGTAAAAAAATGAAATCGTATATTAGCTGGGATGATTGACTGCTGGGCGTGTAGATGTCTTTCTTCCAAGTAGGTACTAAGAGGAGTATAGTAGAACCCATGGGATTCCCTCACATGCCTTTTGCTACTACCATGCCCAAATGTAAGGTTAATAGAAGTTTTCCTGTGGCCCTACAATAAAACATTAAGGGCTCACATGGTGATTTGGATTGCTCCACTAGACCAAGAACTCATCAGGAAGTATTTTTTGAATGTGAGGTACATTTGATGTACCTTAATGCAAGGTACATGGAAAAGGTAGTAGAGGAAGGAATTGCCAAATACTAGCTTAGGCAGAAATAAGGCTTTAGTTTTATTTGTACTTTTTATTATTTATAGAGGATAATAATTACTTCTCTTTTCTTTTAAAATAGGAGTTACAATAATTAAAATGAAAACAATTTCCATGTTGAAAAATGAATATGGTGTATGGTTAAGCTGAATTAGGGAATTCTGGACATTTCTGGAGATTCTGGAATTAAAGAAGAGTGTATCCATGATATCAATCCTGGTTTTAGTTGCTGAAAGTGACTTTGGTTCAACTCTCTTTGGGGAGGGGAGTGACTGTATTGCCCTTATGGCTGAATAATTGGATCATGGCATTTTTGCATATATAGGAAGAAGGGAGTGCTCAGATATGCTATAGGGCCAGGAGTTGGCATGTTGTGAGTATTTTTCTGGGGGAGTGCTCAGCATATAGCCATTTTCTTTCTCTGGCACTTTCCCCCAGGGTGGGAGTTCTATTGGCCATATTGGCGCCATGTAGCCTTGGCTCTGTTGCTACAAGTGAAGTACCAGGAGTTGACAACTGATTAAGGCTGGGCTATTCAGATTCTCTTATGAAAACTTGAAATTTGGTACTGGGTGTTGATAGGGCTGAGTCTTATTAATAGCAGTGCTTCTGAGAGTAGGTTCCCAAATGTCTAGTGTAGAGGTCCCCATTACTCATTTTGTTTCTGTTTTTCTCAAAAGTAGTTGTTGATCTCTTCTTTCATGTCCATTGAGACTGCCTAGTGTTCTTTCAATGAATTCCTTTTTCTGTTTATGCTGATTAGAGTTGGTGTTCTATTTCTTCCGATCAAGAGTCTTAACTAATCCTGATTATGTAAGTAGATGGTATGAACCTCAAAATAAATTCAATACTTGAATTATGACAGTAGACTGAAGACCCTGAAGTGGCAATGAAGAACAAGGAACATGTTGACCTTTTCTTCCAAAAGTGGAAGAAAAAATGCCTTTTATTAGAGAGACTTGGGAGAGATATGGCTCGTTTTGCAAAAGACAGTTTTCAGGTAACAAGAGGTGATAGAAGCAGTGTCAGAGCCTAAGGCTGACAATGTTACTTAGGTTCTCACAAGAGACTTAGGATTCCTAGAGGAATAGAAAAGGGGTTATATAGCAGATGTTCAATAAATATTTGTTGAATATGGAAACAAATGGGGGAGGTTGATCCCCTCTCATTACAACCTCAGTAAAGAATGATACATACCACCATTGACCTGGGCTTCTCAAATTACAGTTCACTCCTATAACCACTTCCCCAGGGTAGAAACAGCCAAAGATGCCATGTTCATTTCCCTGCAACTCACCTTTGGTTAATACTATTTTAGTAGAGAGGTTTAGTTAGAGAGGTTTTAATTAGTTTGATTTTTAGGGAAA
The DNA here is from genome assembly GCF_057876585.1 of Rhinolophus sinicus. Taxonomy (NCBI): domain Eukaryota; kingdom Metazoa; phylum Chordata; class Mammalia; order Chiroptera; family Rhinolophidae; genus Rhinolophus; species Rhinolophus sinicus. Next base: position 34,724,146 of record NC_142513.1, read on the forward strand.
AGAGTTTCAGGATCTCTATTTCTTCCCTCCCAGAAGATGTCTGGAATTGTGCAAATTTTCTCTCTAACAAATATCAGTGGTGCTGGAAAAAAATTAAGTTCTACTTTCACCTTATATATTATATGATATTAATTAAGTTAAAGCCAGCTGTGAAAACAAATGGACTCTGAAACATTTTAGAGTTTTGGAAAATGGCTTGAACATAATAATTTATTTATTGCTCATGTAGCTGTATTGGGAGGTAAAGAGGTCAATAGGTTGACCTCTTCTTGGTCATTTAGGGGCTCAGGTAGGGAGGCTCACCATCATCAGCATGTGGCTTTTAAGGTCACCCTACACATTGTCTCCATCCCTGCAAACAGAAGAAGAACAGAGTATGGGGACTTTTAGTCAGAGTGAGACTGGAATATCTTACTTCTGTCCATATTCAATTGGCTAGAAATCAGTCTCATAGCCACCTAACTTCAAGGGAGGCTGGGAAATGTAGTCTGCTTTGTGTGAAGGAAAAATAGAATATGTATTTGGATGATCAGCTAACAGTCTTTATTTCTTATTTATTTATTTATAACATTTTAAAAATTAGTTTCACAAAACAATGTAATGTGCACAAATAGTGCACAAAACAATGTAATAGTTAGACATTTATCATTTATATCCCTCACACAGTGACAACCCCCGTCCCCCCATCCACTACCCCTCTGACATCGCACATAGCCATTACATTTCCACTGTCTCTATTCCTAATGCTGTACTCTGCTTCTTGTATATATATATACATATATATGTGTATATATATATATATATATATATATATATATATATATATATATATATATATAAAATTGTAGTAGACATTCATTATTGTTCAGCTTCTGCTTCAGGTGTACAGTGCAGTGATCAGGAATCTACATCTTCCCTGAGGTGGTCTCCCGTATGAGACAAGTGTCCATCGGATACCCTACAAAATCTTCACAACATTATTGATTTCATTCCCCAAATTGACTTTCGTATTCCCATAGAATCTTGTGGTTACCGACTGTGCTTTCTAATCCCCTCACCTTCCCCCTTACCCCTCCCCATCTAGCAACCCTCAGTTTTTCTTCTATGTCTCTGAAACTGTTTCTGATTAGTTCATTCATTTATTCTTTTCTTTCGATTCCACATATAAGTGAGATCATATGGTATTTGTCTTTCTCTGTCTGATTTATTTCAATTAACATAATGTTCTCTAGGTCCATCCATGTTGTTGCAAATGGTAAGATTTCTTTCTTCTTTATGGCTGCATAATACTCCATTGTATAAATGTACCACAGTTTCTTAATCCAGTTGTCTACCGATGGGCATTTCGGTTGTTTTCATGCCTTGGCTATTGTGAATAGCGCTGCAGTAAACATAGGGGTGCATAAATTTTTTCGAATTAGGGTTTTGGATTTCTCTGGATAGATACCTAGGAGTGGAATTGCTCATTATCTATCTGATACTGGATTATAAGGGAGTTCCATTTTCAGATTTTTGAGATACCTCCATACTGTCTACCACAGTGGCTGCACCAATCTGCAGTCCTACCAACAGTGCACAAGGGTTCCGTTTTCTCCACATCCTCGCCAGCACTTGTTGTTTGTTGATTTATTGATGATAGCTATCTTGATTGGGGTGACAGTTAAAATATGGGCAGAGGACATGAAGAGACATTTTTCTAAAAAAGACATACAGATGGCAAACAGTCTTTATTTCTTGTGGTTACCCACAATTGTCCAGATTTCACTCTTCAGTAATTCTGATAATTACAAGTTTACTGTACTTTGAAACAAAAGAAAGTTGGTGACCTTGCCTTTTTTCACAATTCCTGTAAGTTTCATGACTTAAAAATAAAGTTCATACTGGGGGAGGAAAACAAATAAATTTGAATAAGCTAAATTATATACACTCGCATCTTGCTATGAGTGTTCAGAATCACAAAACACATTTTTTTTTTTTTTTTTTTATGTTCAGTCCTTGTGAGAAACCTGTAAAATTGTAAGCTAACACATAATTATCCTTCACAACAATTCTAGGAGTAGGAAAGGTAAGTCAAGCTGGGATTTGCAGACTGGGAAATATTAAAAAGTAAGTCGGACTGGAGGCAGTACCAGGAAGCTAGCAAATGGGCTAGTATCAGGGTTAGAATCCAAATATGGAAAAAACCAATATAGGCTCCCAAGGAGAGAGAAAGTTGGAGTGTATGTGCTGTATTCGTAGGGACTTTCAATACACTTACTGCTGGGAAGGAGTCAAGCCCATGGTGTGGGCATCCTACAGAGAAGAAAGCAGGTAAATAAGCTCGCTTGGCTGGAGGCAGGATTGCAGGGATGGAGCTGTTACAGCACGTGCTGGGAAGAACTTTCAACTAACTCAGGATTATTAGCAAATTGTTCTGGTGTCTTCTCAATTTGAAACGACTATGTTAGAAAGTTGATAATAGTGGAAATATTTTTTTTAAATAAGATTATTCACACTTATATTTATTTTATTTTGTATCTACTTGTAGTGATAGAAATAGGAATGTGATTACATTTTAAGGTGTATAAAATGCGATTGAAATCATAGCCTGAGCCAGTAAGACCAATGGGAGTGAAACTCAGTCAAAGGAAAAGACGGTTTAAACTTTGATGTTGTTTGTTGTCTATGAAATATAAAAATGTTTTTAGATGGCTGGTTGACTGGTGACTCTGTGAACTATAGGAACACATTAACTCTGAGAACACCAAGTACAGTACATCTTGTAAGGAAAGGCAAATGCTTTTGATTACATGGCTAGTGAAGACTTTATGCAATGAGGTTTCAAAACTACAAGCATAGTACATTTCTTTCAAGGTTTGTTGATCCAGTGGAGTGTAGTTTACATCCATACCAATTTGCATGGTTTTATAAAATGAGGACTTACACAGCAAATAAAGTAAACATATATAAACTGTGGAATCCTTTGTTACTCTTATAGGGAAAGTAATGAGTCAGGGTGGTTAGGCATTAAGGTTCCAGGGTCTGAACTGGGCTCAAATCTTGCCTTTCATGTACTAGTTTTATGTCCTTGGACTAGTTATTACATCTTTGTCAATCTCTGTTCTCATCTATAAAATAGAGGTAATAACCATATCCAAAGTCTCTGAAAAAATCAAAAGATTTTTAATTTTTTAAATTTTATTTATTTATTTATTTTTTTGTGGTAACTCATCGGGTAGCAAAACCTGATGGGGACTGAAGAGAAGTTACAGTCTTTATCCCATTTAATATGCATCTTTATGCATTTAGTGGAAGAAATATTAGTATATTTGATTAAGGCATGCTGCCCCAGACCCCACTCAGGGTTAATGCTGGATAGATTCCATTTATTCCTTCCGATTTGCTCTCCACCTTTCTCCACCCAACTGTGTGCCCAGGAATCTGACCTACTTTCTTATTCCCATGCAGTCTGTTTTCCCATTGGATTTGACCAATGGAAGTCATTTGCAAGAGATTAGAGAGTGGAGGAAGAATGAGCACAAGTATTTAATTAACCTAGCTTCCTCCGTGGGCAGGTTAGATTGAAGGTCTCAGCACCTGAAAGGTTACCCACTCCCCACAAGCCTGTAAGTCTCCAGCTTTCAGTAATTGCTCCCTTCCTATGCTCCATTCTAGCCTAAAGGTGGTAATAGTCACCACAATACTGGTCCCAGGTTATAGAGCTATCCTTGTGGTTTTTCTACACCTTGCCCATACCTTGATAAATAGTGTGCTTACTTTTTTTAACAAGATTTTTATTAAAATATAGCTAACCTTATATTAGTTTCAGGTGTACATCACAGTTATTCAACATTTATATACCTAAAGAAGTGATCAACATGATCACTTCCAGCAACCGTGTGACACCGTACCATGCTATCACAATATTATTGACTATATTCCCTATGATGTACATTACACCCCCCATGACTTCTTTGTTTTACACCTGGAAATTTGAACCTCTTATTCCTCTTCACCTTGTTTCCCCCTTTTTTAATTTCTCAGTTACAGTTGACATTCAATATTATCTTGTTAATTTGAGGTGTCCAGCATAGTGGTTAGATATTTATGTAATTTAAGAAGTGATCCCCCTAACTAATCTAGTACTCACCTATGGTAGTTATTACCATATTATTGACTATATTTCCTATGCTTTACATCCCCATGACTATTTTGTAACTACCAATTTGTACTTCTTTATCCCGTCACCTTTTTCAGTCTCCACCCCAACCTCCCACCTATCTGGCAACCATCAAAATGTTTTTCTATATCTATGACTTTGTTTCTGTTTTTGTTTGTCTATTTGTTTGTTTTGTTCTTTAGATTACACATATAAGTGAAATCACATTGCACCTGTCTTTCTCTATCTGACATACTCCACTCAGTACAATATCCTTCAGGTCCATCCATGCTTCTACAGATGGCAAGAACCCATCCCCTTCTATTGCCGAGCAATATTCCATTGTATATATGTACCACCTCCTCTTTGTCCATTCATCCATCGATGGACACCCAGGCTGCCTCCACATCTTGGTCATTGTAAACAATGCTGCAAGGAACACATGGATGTACCCATCCCATTGATATAGCATTTTGGGTTTCTTCAGATAAATACTGAGAAGTGGGATTACTGGGTTCTCTTTGTTTTAAAAGTCTTTGTTTTAAAAGTCTCTTTTATAGCTTTTGTTTTAAAAGTCTCTTTTATAGCCTTTGTTTTAAAAGTCTCTTTTATAGCCTTTGTTTTAAAAGTCTCTTTTGTCCAGTATGAGTATTGCTACCCCAATTTTTTGTTCGTTTCCATTTTCATGACATACTTTTTTTCCATCCCTTTACATTCCATCTCTGTGTGTCTTTCAATCTGAAATGAGTCTCTTGTAGGCAGCATGTGTAAGGGTCTTGTTATCTTATCCATTCAGCCACCCAATCTTATAATTGCAGCATTTAATCGTTTACATTTAAAATAATTGTTGGTAGATACCAACAGTTGCTGTTTTACTGTTTATATTTTTGAGTTTTTTATTTTTTTTGTCTTAAAGAATTCCCTTTAAGATTCCTGTAATACTGGTTTGGTAGTGATGAACTCCTTTAGCTTTTTCTTGTCTGGGAAACTCTATCTGTCCTTTGATTCTAAATGATAATTTTGCTGGGTAGAGTAATCTTGGTTATAGGTCCTTGCTTTTCATCACTTTGAGTATTTCATGCCAATCCCTTCAGGGCTGCAAAGTTTCTGTTGAGAAACCAGCTGATAGTCTTATGGGAGCTCCCTTGTAAGTGAGTAATTGTGTTTCTCTTGCTGCTTTTAGGATTGATTTTTGTCTTTAACATTTGCCATTCTAATTATAATGTGTTTTGGTGTGGGCCTGTTTGGATTCACCTTGTTTGAACTCTGCACTTACTGGACTTGTATGTCTATTTCCTTCCCCAGGTTTAGGGAAATTTTCCGTCATTATTTCTTCAAATAGGTTCTCAATCCCTTGCTTTATCTCTTTTCCTTTGGTACCCTTGTGATGTGAATGTTGTTATGATTGATGTTGTTCCAAAGTCCCTTAAACTATCTTTATTTTTTTGTTGTTGTTCTGATTGCGTGTTTTCTGCTACCTTGTCTTCTAAATCACTGATTTGATCCTCTGCTTCATCTGATCTGCTGTTCATTCTTTCTTCATTTGAGTTATTGTACTCTTTATTTCTGACTGGTTCTTCATTTCAGTTATTGTGTTCTTTATCATATTCTTTATTCCTTATGACTTCTATGTCCTTCTTCATGCTTACTATATTTTTGTTGAGGTTCTTACTATGTTCTTAAGCATTTCTATAACCAATGTTTTAAACTCTTTCTCTGTTGGTTGCCTTTTTTTCATTTGGTTCTATTTCTGGAGGTTTCTCCTGTTGTTTTATTTGGGACATGTTTCTTTGTTTCTTCATTCTGGCTGCCACTCTGTGTTTGCTTCTGTGTATTAGGTAGATTTCCTATGTGTCTCAGTCTTTGCTGGTTGGCCTTATGTAATATGTATCCTGTGTGGTCCAATGGCACAGTCTCCCTGATCTCCTATGCATGTGTTCCAGGAGTATCCTTTGTTTGTGTTCTCCTGTTGTAGTTGAGTTTATTGCTTTTGGCCCAGTGAGTGGGATTGACTCCCAGGCTGACTGGCTTTGAGGATTATCTAAACTCACAGTGTATGATTTGCTGTGTGCGGGGTGATCCCTTAGAGTGGGATTCACCCATGTGGACTATTATGCGTGTTGAGACCACCCTTTGGGTGTGCCGCTTTTGAGGCTTACCAGGTAATTTTCTGGTGTGGTCTGAAACTTGCCTCTGGGTGTGTTGTTTCTGGTGTCTCTTGGGAGGGGCTCCCAAGCAGGCCAATTTCAGCCTTGCCTGTGATTGGCCTGGAGCTACTTGGTAGGAGCTACAAAGCTATATGTGCTTGGTTGCTGCCTGTGCTCGACCTGGAGGCATGTCGGGGTGGCCTTGCTGTGATCTGAGGCTGGCTGCCACCAGAGTTGGGCCTAGGGCAGCTTAGCAAAAGTCCAGGGCCCAATAGTCCTGTTGCTACCTGCTGGCTTCCTGTTAGGCTCAGCCATTGAAAGAGCCTCCTGAGGTGCTTGGGCGAGGCTGGTTGAGCTGGTGTTGAGAGTGCCTCTGGTGATGTACCCTAGTGCGTGCGATGGGGTCCCAGGGTGCCGAGAGTGCCTCTGGTGATGTACCCTAGTGCGTGCGATGGGGTCCCAGGGAGTCATGAGTCATGGTGGTTTTACAGGTTTAATACAGATTTAGTTTTTGTGCCAGTGCCTGGCCTGTGAACACTTCACGAAATGGCCTGTGAACACCACGCCAGCCAGTGCTCACTCCGGACCTGGAGATCCCTGAGAGCTGCCCAAGATAGGCTGTGATGTAAGTTATGGCTCATTGCTCACCATCAGAAGTTCCCTGGGCAGCCACGGGCCCTCTGCTACTATAGGAGGCTTTTGCAGCTTGTGTAGAGGAGCCAGCCACCCAGGAGTTGAGAGTGCACCCAGTGATGCACTACTAGCTGAGCAGGGCAGGGACCCAGGGTGTTACCAAGATGGTGTGCACGCCCGGATTTTACCAGACCAATGTGGTCTCAGATTTGGCCGTTTGGGGGAGGGTTCAACATGGAAAAGATAGTGCCCTCCGGTAGGCTACATGTGAGGCAGAATCCACACAGGAACAATGGCTGCTGTCCCTCCAGCCCTTACACTGAAGTCACACAATTCAGTCTTTCCTGGTATATTTGGCACCTCTCAAGTCTCCACCCCTACATTGGAGACAAGGTGAATGTTTGCAAAGGAGTACATCTGTGTGCAGACCCTTTAAGAGTGCGTCTGGGTTTCTAGCCGCCTTCCGTCTTACCAGGATGGACAGAGTCCTTGCTGATTTTCACGGCCAGATGTTGTGGGAACTCCTTTTCTCAGCATAGGATCCCTGGGATGGGGAGTCTGGTGTGGGGCTAGGGCCCATCCCTTTTCCAGGGGGACCTCTCCCACTGAGGTGTCCCGCCTGGTGTTCATTCACTATCTGTGCATTTGGCGCCAGCCCATTTAGCTTCTCCGCCTCTCCTACCACTCTCAATGTGTCCTCTTCTTTATATCCTTTGTTATAGGGGTTCTGTTCAGCTAGTCTTCAGATGATTCTTGGGGTTGATTATTCTATAATTTATTTATAATTTTTGTGTAATCCTGGGAGGCAGTAGGTATAGTATTTGCCTAATCTGCCATCTTGGACCTTCAGCCATGATATTTGTATAGCTTAGCTTACTATAATAAGTTTAAATCTTTTCTAATGATATTTCCCAATCATTTTAAGCAAAGAGTAAGGTTCATACAAAAAATTCCATGCTATGAAGCTATCCAGTTGCTAGAGATGGGCCACATAGTTGACTCTGAGCTTCAAGTGGCTAAAGAAGAAAAAAGAAAGCCAAGTACAAGATTTCTAAGCATGCTTAGTTGCTTTTTGATACCAATAGCTGACAATAATTTTTTTGAAGTGCCTTATTAAAGTAGCATGCTACACTGAGAATTTTCACAAGCAACTGTGAATAGACAACTAGAACCTTCAGAAATACACTGAAACTCAAACATAAGAAGAAGTTTTGTTGAACCAACAGTCCTGTGAAAGTTGATATATCTTACTGGAATATAACTTTAATAGTGATGATGGAATAAGAAATAATTGTCCTTTTGTCTTTTTTTTATTCATTATAAAAAGTAGTAATCAACTCTCTGTGGATTGGGAGATCTCAAGAACAATATAGCATAAAAAGTTTTCCTTTGGCCATCAAAATAAACTAATAATTTAAAATTAATTGAAATCTATGATTATGATTATTAAGATAAAATGTTGATATTTCCAAATTAAATTAAAAGCTTTTTAATGGTTATTTATCATTATTCTCCTTCTCAAATTAGCATTCCATCTGAGAAAGCTTAAGAGAGAAGATTAAAAGAAGTCATTAATAAAAGGAAGCACATTTAATGGGAATATGATTATCATGTAGTTCAGTGAAAATTTCATTGTGCCTCCTACTAATTGCTATTTTGTGCCCCTAGTTGCCTTGCTTATCTTAAGATGGTTTCGGCTTTAGGGGAAACATAAAAAAATTAAGATATACATATATTATTAGAAATAGACCAAAGTAAAGACATAACTATGGTTTAATACTTGAAGAATGTTAGTTGTTTGACTTTAAAACTGTACTTGTTAAAGTCTTTGTTACTTTTCAGAAGAATGTCACACAGTTTGAAAAACTGGTAAGTGATGATCAGGATTATGTCTCTGCTGTAGTTGTAGTTATCTTGCCATGGGGACTGTGTGGACTACCCTCTGGCCAAAAGTCCTAAAAAACAAACAAACAGAAAAAACAGGGAAACCACCTAGTTTCATCCTTTTCTTCCAGTGTCTACTCTGCTTGGTTTTTCTCTGCAGTATTAAATTCTCCAGAACTTTTCGACAGTTGTTTATTATGTTTTGACCAGAGTTTATAGTTGTTTTCCATGGGCTGTACCATTAGTGGGCATGACCATGTCTGTGCCTAAACTTTTAAAAGCTTTTGAAATAAGACATTTAATTTTTATTCTGAATTTAATCTATTATAACCTTAACTGTTTCCACCTGAGAAGTTACCCAGCAGTGTTCGGTTACTATTCCCATTGTTTTAGATGCTGTAGACATTGTCACTTAGGATATGTTTTGTTTTAACTACTTAAAAGCAATACTAATTTTTTTCCATTTTTTGTATCCTTTGATAGGAATAAAACTTTTTTTTTTTTGTTCATACATTTATTTTCTTTGTTTATGATTAGGGTTTTGAATGAAAGTGTCTTGATTCTAATCCCATTGTGCTTTGTTAACTTTCGCTTTCTTCAGCTTCAATTTCTTCACTTGTAAAACAGAGTAACAAGCCCTTCCTTACAGTGCTGTTTGACTTCACACGTGGAAAGGGACTAACACAGATACTTGGCAAAAAATACGTACTCTGTAAAGTGTAGGTATTATTCTTATGTGCTGCTTCCTGTCTTATTCCCAGTTATTAGATTTGGGGAACTAGATATTTTGCTCTATAGTTCAACATTTGGGTTTCCAAAAGAAATTTAGAGTATCTTTTGAGAGCAGATTAGAATTTATCTTTGAATAATAACTTTAAGCCTTTGTAATGATTGGGAACAAAATTGAATTCAGCTTTCAGAATTAGCCACCAGAAAGAAGCAAGAAGTACAAGAAGTAATATTATTTTAAGTGCTCAGATATTCATATAGGTTTTGCTTGCTCACTAAAGGAATAGGTGGAAAGTATATCAATAGTGTGTGTAGTCTTCAAGAATCACATGGGCCGATAGTACCTGAATCTTATCCTTAGATATGTCTAGAAGGGATTTATTGATTATCTACTGTATGGCAGTTGCTATCTAAACATGGTGTAGGAGGCAAAGGGATGTATAACTAAGAAAGAGAGAGATTGAGTGATTTATTTAGGAAATTGGCTCCGTGACTGCAGAGACTTGACAAGTCCAAAGTCTGCAGGGTAGGCCAGTAGGGTAGAGACCTAGGGAAGAATTGCAGTTTTAGTCTAAAGGTGGTTTTCAGGCAGAATTCTCTCTTATCCCTGGGAGATAGGATGAGGCCCACCCACATTATGGAGAGTAATCAGCTTTACTCAGTCTATTGATTTAAATGTTAAACTTGTCTAAAAATGTTTTCACAGAAACATCTAGAATAATGTTTGATCAAATATCTGGGGACCATAGCCTATACAAGTTGACACATAAAGCTAACCATCAGAGGGACCCGTTTTTGAAGTTTGCCTTGGACCCCATAGCAGATTCCACTTTATATGGTGCTCCAACCCCAGACCTTAAGCTTTCATCACTGACTACTTCTGTCCTGATTTTGTGTATGACTGTGCTTCCCGTCTATATTGACTGCCTGTACTACTGATACCTTGTGCCCATCTGACCATATGTTTAGCCTCAGTCTTGCCCCTATTTGTGTCCTGTGCAGGCCTCCTTCTGTAACCTCACGCTCCACCTTGATCCTAACCTACTTCAGTCTTCTGTACAATTGACTTGGGCTACAGATTCCTGACCAGAGGTAGGACACTGATAGCTCTTAGGGGACCATTAGTGTCCTGAAAGTTAATCTCTTCTCCTTAGCTTTGTATATTATCTAGAAGTTCTTGGGCTTTATGAATCTTTATTATAAATTTTAAATACTTCCAGTTTTTGCTAATATTTTTCACAGAACATTGTATATGAATTGGCATATTTCTTTTCTGCTTTGGTTTGAGCTCATTTATTGTAAGGCTGCTCCTGCCCTCTTTGTTCATTCATCAGTGTTTTCTGAGGAGGAATAATTATTTAATATACTGCCATTCTTTTAATAATTGAATGAGTGTGATATTTATGACCTCAGACCAGCCCTCTTGTTTTGCTCCATTATGACTTTTATTCTCAAGGGCCTGTGGTTTTAAATGCTACTGTTGGGAATAGCTGTCTGTAGGGTTGTTACCAAGGTGCTCAGATCCTGTAAATTAGCCACCCTACCTGATATCATATTCCAGTGAGTGTGGTACTCAGTGCTCAGCATTTCAGGTTGGCTCTGATTTCCTGGGATTAAATTCCAGATGGTATTTTACAGCTTGTCACCTGCCTGTTTGAGGAACTTTCTTTTAGGTTGTAAATCAGATATATGTTCACTAACATTTTAAAATCTTATTTATTAGGTCTCCATTTGTTATTATTTTTTCTCTAATGGCAGAATAATTTGTTTTCCTTTTCAGAATAATTGTACAGTAGAAACAAATAATTCTAGCTTAAAAAACTTATCAAATGATTTTATTGGTTGTATTTTAGTAGCTTGGAATATTACAGAAAATAAGTACATATTTTCTTTTGCTTTGAAAGGGGAAACTTAAATCAGAAGCTTCTTAGTCTGTAAACATAACTATTTAAAAACATATATAAAATATATTATGGGAATAATAAAATCTGATTCATCTAATAGCCTGCACTGACACTTGGCCTTATTTTTTAAATGTGATAGATATATATTAACATGTAGTTATTCTCTTTGAAAAAGTATATATATTCCTTTCTTTTTAAATGTACTTAGCTTTTCAAATATGATTCCTACAGCCTCCTGTGTATTGTAAAAAATGATTACTGAAACAATTTTACTTTGAAGTATAGTACTTGAAATCTTCAGCTCAATATCACCATTTAAACCTTTAATGTAACCGTATTTATGTCAATCGAATCACAAGTGTAGTTTGCTAAGGTAACTTGATTTCAGTTCAATTATAACAGACCAATCAATATTTCAAAATATAGGCTTTTATTATGAGATTCTATATGGATATTGATTTCAGTTTTCTGTGTTAATGTTAAGAGCAAGTGGTCTCAAACTTAGATGATCCAAAATATTGTTTTTAAGATACTTGTTTGAAACTTAGAATGCTTTTACCAAAGAACTAGTGTAATAAATGGCAAGTTCCCAGGCCTACCCATAAAAGCCTATTCAAACAATAGTGTAGCTGAAAATAATGTTTTAATTCCCTGAAAACCCTCCAAATCCTAATTTTCTTTGTATTTCTCTGGCTCTTGAGCATGCCGTAGAAGTTTGGCAGGTGGGTAGGCAGTTATATGTGTGTGGTTAGAGAAGTGAGACAGATGGTTGCTGATCAGTTCAGGTGGAGTTTGGATATAGACGCTTCCTGGATTGGAGGGTTGCTAAGGGTGGACTCGGGGGCATGGCAGCAGCAGGAATGGTGCCCCTCCCCTTAGTAGAGGACCTCAGTGATTCTGTAGGATCAGTGATGGATCAGGGAGGGTGTAGTCCTGGTGGAGGTCACGGTGATGATAGCTATTTGCATATATAGAATTCTGTCAACTGAGTGTTTGTAAGGATTTAGTTTGGCAGGATTTAGATACCACCTTTACATTTTTGAGGATCTCCTGGTCCAGGGCTTTAAAAATTTCCTTTGCTTTTAAAAATTAATTACAAGAATAGACTCAATATTGCTGAGATGTTATTTCTTCCCAACTATTAGTTCAACACATGGCAAATGTAAACTGCAAAACTATAAAACCTCTAGGAGATGACATAGGACAAAACATAGGTCATCTTAGGTTTGGTGATGAGCTTTTATTTTATATAGAACACCATAAGCATGATTCATGAAAGAAAACATTACATATGGGACCTCATTAAAATTAAAAATTTCTGTTCTGTGAAAGTCATCATTAAGAGAATGAAAGAAAAGCCACAGACTGGGAGAAAACTTTACAAAACACTTTTGATAAGAAAACATCAAAATATCTGATAAAGAAGTGGTATCCATAACATACAAAGAATTCTTAAAACCTAACAATAAGAAAATAAATAATCTAATTAATAAGTGAGCAAAAGATCTGAACAGATGCCTCTCAAAAGAAGATACACAGATGGCAGACAAGCATCAGAAAAGATGTTCAACATCATATTTCATTAGGGATTTGTAAGTTAAAACAATGCGATATCATTGCACACCTATTTTAATGGCTAAACCCAAAACTGGTGTGAATATGGAGCAACAGGAACTCTCACTCATTGCTGGTTGGAATACAAAATGGTACAGTCACTTTGGAATACAGCTTGGCAAGTTTACAAAGCTAAATGTAATCTTACCATACAATCCAGCTATGGAATATTATTCAGTGATACGAAGAAATGAGCTACAAGCCAACAAAAGACATGGAGGAACCTTAAATGTATTAACATATTGCTAAGTGAAAGAAAGCTAATTTGGAAAGGCTGTGGACTATCTGATTCCAGCTATATGGCATTCTGGAAAAGGCAAAGCTACAGAAATGGTAAAAAGATCAGTTGGTTGCCAGGTTGGAGGGAAGGAATGAATAGGTAGAGCATATGGTTTTTTTAGGGCAGTGAAATGATTCTATATGATACCGTAATGATGGGTATATGACGTTAGGGATTTGACAAAAGTCATAGCACTGTACAACACAAACAGTTACTTCTAGTGGAAACTATGGACTTTAGTTAATAACATTTTATCATATTGGTTCATCAATTATAACAAATATACCATATAATTTAGGATGTTAACAGGGATAACTGTGGGTGTGAAAGAGACAGTACATGGGACCTCTGTACTTTCTTGCTCAACTTTTCTGTAAAACTAAAACTGCCCATTTAAAAAAAGTAATAGTAAATCTCTTAAAATACATCAGTAAACAAACAAAAAACCTACTTACACTATAAATTGCTAATAATAACATCTTTTCCACAATTCTCTAGTGACTTACAGTAATACTACAAAATTTTAAGCAATTTTGAAATGATATTCATGTAATTCCAGGGTTTCTCAAACATTTTTTGTCGACTCAGTAGCAAATCTTTTATTATGTGGGAGTTTGTTCTATAAATTGCTTTATTATCCTTCTGAAATTGTATATACTTATTTTTAATATATGCCAATGATCTTTCAGGGGTTGTTTTCTCTTTAAAGTTTCTTATGATATGTTGCACTTAAACTAGTTTACATTTTTAATGACAAATTTCAATTTAGGTGTCGACTATTTGATATCTTAAATAATTAAAATTATGCCTCAGGATTATATTTATTTTTTATAACCCGATAAATTAAACATATTCATTAAGAGTCTTTGTGGTGGTTTTTACCTATGTTAGTTAGAAATCTTCCACATTTAAAAAATTTCTTGCTAGACGTCATCAAAATGGCGGCGTGAGGTGAGCCTCTGTAAATCTCCCCTGGAATTTACAACTAATCGAACAACTGTAACTCCACAAAGGACTCCCTGCACAGAAGACAGTCAAGATGAAGAGGCACACTACTGAATTCACCTAAAAGTAGGTGAATTGCACGAGTGGGGGAGGAGGGAAGGGAGAAGTGCGGAGACGAGATGGAGCCGCGCGGGTGCAGGACGCAGACCTAGCTCAGTGCGTGGAGCTCGCTGCATCCCAGAACTACCGCAGATGCGGGAGAGGGAAGAACTTGGACTGCTAGGGATCTGCTTATGGCCCATAGGGCTGAGGGGGCAGAATATAACATGGCTGAACCCACCGCTCACGGCAGAGACCCCGGAGAAAAGACTAAGGGAAGAAGGCTGAAAACAATGGTTTAAGGCCTCACTGCTGAGCAGAGAATGGAAGCCTTAGGCACTGAGACTAGCTGCCCCCTCCCTACCCTCCCAGAGCTCTCCCCGCCCCCACCTGCCTGGTGCTAGAAGCGGAACAGTAGCAGTGTCAGATCAAAAGAGCAGAATATTTTGTTTTCTGAGAACTGTGGACCACAGACACAGATTCACAGCCCAACTAGTTCCAGCAAAAGGGAGGGAACTGTGGAAACAGAACCAGCTGTGGTGGTGGTCGTCGCCATTGCTCTGGGCCACCTCTCACAACTTACCCTGCCCCTGTCCCCACCTATATGGGCGGATCCCTGCAGGAGTAAACAGAACTACTTAAACACAGGGGCTCTGAATCTGGTGCAGGAAGAGCTTTGGAACTTCAAAAGCTCTCTGCATATCCACACAGACACTGTGCTCTGTGACCCAGGTGAACTATTAACAGAGGAGAAACCCGTCTCCCAGGGAATCCCCCTATTGTGTGAGAAGCTGGAATAGTGCAGAGAAAACATAGCACTACCGTGTGGGAGAAGAAAAATAAGTTGTAGTTGGAGAAATAATAAAACATTCTACCAACAAGTACTGGCAAACAAAAGAAAGACCACTTTCTATCAACCTGTTGCAGAAGTCACTCCTGTAGATGTCTAGGAAGAGAAATAGTATACCAGTAATCGCCATGAATAACCAAGGCAACAAGATAGCTCAGAAAGAAAGTGAAAAATCTCCAGAAAAGGCACTTAAAGATACAGAAATATGTGACTTAAATGACAGGGAAATCAAGATTGCAGTTCTGAAAAAACTCAACGAGATACAAGAAAACACAGATAGGCAGTTAAATGAGCTCAGAAACTCAATCAAAGAACAGCATGAGCATTTTACGAAAGAGATTGAAATTTTAAAAAAGAACCAAATAGAATTTCTGGAGATTAAGAACTCAATAGAAGAAATGAAGAATGAAATAACCAGCTTAGGTAGTAGAGTTGACCAGATGGAGGAAAGAATCAGTGACATCGAAGATAGAAACCTGGAAATGACACAGATGGAAGAAGAAAGAGACTTGAGACTTAAAAGAAATGAAAGAACTCTACAAGAACTTTCTGACTCCATCAGAAAGAGCAATATAAGAATAATGGGCATACCAGAAGGAGAAGAAAGAAAGAAGGGAACAGAGAATATATTCAAACAAATAGTTGATGAGAACTTCCCAAACTTGTGGACAGAACTGGATCCTCGAATCCAAGAAGCAAATTAGGAACACATAATTACCTGAATCCAAACAGGCCTTCTCCAAGGTACATTGTATTGAAACTGTCAAAAATCAACGGCAAAGAAAGAGTCCTCAAGGCAGCCAGGGAAAAGAAGACGGTAACCTCCAAAGGAAAGCCCATTAGATTATCATCAGATTTCTCAGCAGAAACTCTACAAACCAGGAGGGAGTGGAACCAAATATTAAAATTATTGAAAGAGAGAAATTATGAGGCAAGAATAATATATCCAGGAAAGATATCTTTAGATATGAAGGAGGAATAAAGACCTTTCCAGACATACAGAAGCTGAGGGAATTTTCTAATACATGACCTGCACTACAAGAAATACTAAAGGAGGCTATTCGACCACCATCAACATCAAAATTTCTTTTACGTAAACTTAAGGGTACCACCCAAAAAAAAAAAATCCAGAATTGAAATTATATATATATATATATATATATATATATATATATATATATATATATATATATATAATGTATATATAGTAATAAAAGAAGAAACAGAGGGGGAAAATCATAGAATACCACCACACAGAAATAATAGACAACAACAAAAAGGCAAAGAAGCCATGGAGACACAATTTTACCAGAAAACTAAAGATAGAATGACAGGAAATGTAAATGGACTGAACTTACCAATAAAAAGTCACAGAGTAGCAGATTGGATCGAAAAGCTAAACGCAACCATATGCTGCCTCCAAGAGACACATCTTAGCTACAAGGACAAGCATAGACTCAAAGTGAAAGGGTGGAAATTGATACTCCAAGCAAATGGTATCCAGAGATAATAAGTTGTAGCCATACTGATTTCAGATGAAACAGACTTCAGGGTGAAAAAGATAAGAAGAGACAAAGATGGACATTTCATAATGGTGAAGGGACTATACAACAAGAAGACATAACAGTCATCAATATTTATGCCCCAATCAGGGAGCACCGAAATACACCAAGCAACTACTAATAGAACTAAAGGGAGAAATTGACCAAAACACAATTTTACTAGGGGACTTAAATACATCACTGACAGTTATGGATAGATTATCCAAACAGAAAATAAATAATGAAATAGCAGCTCTAAATGACACAAGATAAAAATGGACATAATTGACATATATAGAGCACTTCATCCTAAAGCATCAGACTATACATTGTTTCTAGTGTACATGGAACATTCTCAAGAATAGACCATATTTTGGGACATAAAACAAACCTAGGCAATTTTAAGAAGTTTGAAATCATACCAAACATATTCTCTGATCACAAGGCTTTGAAATTGGATATCAACTGCAAAAAGAAAGCAGGAATAAACACAAATACGTGAAGATTAAGCAACATATTTTTAAAGAACGACTGGGTCAAAAAAGAAATTAGAGGAGAGATCAAAATATACATAGAAACAAATGACAATGAAAATACATCCTCCCCAAATTTTTGGGACGCAGCGAAAGCAGTTTTAAGAGGGAAATTTATATCATTACAGGCCTATCTCAAGAAACAAGAAAACTCCCAAATAAATAACCTCATGTTACACCGTAAAGAACTAGAAAAAGAAGAACAAGTGAAACCCAAGGTCAGCAGAAGCAAGGAAATAACAAAAATCAGAGAAGAAGTAAATGAAATAGAGAACAAAAAGACAATAGAAAAAATTAATGTGACAAAGAGCTGGTTCTTTGAAAAGATTAACAAAATTGACAAACCCTTGGCTAGACTCACTAAGATAAAAAGAGAAAAGACACTAATTAACAAAATCAGAAATGGAAAAGGGGAAGTTACCACGGACACCACAGAAGTAAAAAGGATCATCCAAGAATACTATGAAGGACTATATGCCACCAAATTCAATAACCTAAAAGAAATGGACAAGTTCTTAGAAACATATAGCCTTCCTAGGCCGAACCATGAAGACCTGGAAAATCTAAACAGACCGATCACCAGTAACGAAATTGAATCAGTCATCCAAAACCTTCCCAAAAGTAAAAGTCCGGGACCAGATGGCTTCACTAGTGAATTCTACCAAACCTTCAAAGAGGATTTAATACCAATCCTGCTCAAACTCTTCCAAAAAAATTGAAGAAGAGACAGTACTCCCTAACTCATTTTATAAGGCCAACATTACCCTGATATCAAAACCTGGTAAGGACAACACAAAAAAAAGAAAACTACAGACCAATATCTCTGATGAATACAGATGCAAAAATCCTAAACAAAATTCTAGCAAATCGAATACATCAATGCATTAAAAAGATTATTCATCACGACCAAGTGGGGTTCATCCCCGGGGCACAAGGATAGTTCCACATCCGCAAATCCATCAATGTGATACATCACATAAACAACATAAAGGACAAAAATCATATGATTATATCAATTGATGCAGAAAAAGCATTTGACAAGATACAACATCCATTTATGATTAAAACACTTAATAAAATAGGTATAGAAAGAAAATACCTTAACATAATAAAGGCCATATATAACAAACCCTCAGCTAATCTCATAATTAATGGAGAAAAACTGAAGCCCTTTGCTCTACGTTCAGGAACACGACAAGGCTGTGCCCTATCACCTCTGCTTTTCAACATAGTGTTGGAAGTCCTCTCTAGAGCAGTCAGGCAAGGGAAAGAAATAAAAGTAATCCAAATTGGGAATCAAGTAGTTAAATTGTCGTTCTTTGCAGATGTCATGATGCTATATATAGAAAACCCTAAAGACTCCACCACAAAGCTATTAGAAACAATCAACAAATACAGTAAAGTTGGTGGCAACAAAATCAACGTACAAAAGTCCATTGCATTCCTATATACTAACAATGAAATCTCAGAAAAAGAAATACAAAAAACAATTCCTTTTGCAACTGCAGCAAAAAGAATAAAATATGTAGGAATAAACTTAACCAAGGATGTGAAAGACCTATATGCTGAAAACTATAAGACATTTTTGAAAGAAATTGAAGAAGACACAAAGAAATGGAAAGACATTCCGTGCTCATGGATTGGAAGAATCAACATAGTTAAAATGGCCATATTACCCAAAGCAATATACAGATTTAATGCAATCCCCATCAAAATCCCAATGGCATTTTTTAATGAAATAGAACAAAAAATCATCAGATTTGTTTGGAACCACAAAAGACCCCGAATAGCCAAAGCAATCTTAAGAAAAAAGAACAATACTGGAGGTATCACTCTCCCTGACTTTAGCTTGTACTACAGGGCTACAATACTCAAAACAGCATGGTATTGGCAGAGAAGCAGACACATAGACCAGTGGAATAGAATTGAGATCCCAGAAATAAAACCACATAAATATGGAGAGATAATTTTTGACAAAGAAGCAAAAAACATACAATGGAGCAAAGACAGCCTCTTCCATAACTGGTGTTGGGAGAATTGGATAGCCACGTGCAAAAGAATGAAACTGGACTGCTATCTGTCACCATGTACCAAAATTAATTCAAAATGGATCAAAGACTTAAACATAAGACCTGACACAATAAACTGCATAGAAGAAAACATAGGTACTAAACTTATGGGCCTTGGGTTCAAAGAGCATTTTATGAATTTGACTCCAAATGCAAGGGAAGTAAAAGCTAAAATAAACGAATGGGACTATATGAAACTTAAAAGCTTCTGCACAGCAAAAGAAACCATCGACAAAATAAAGAGGCTACCAACGGAATGGGAGAAGATTTTTGCAAACAGTGCCTCCGATTAGGGGCTAATATCCAAAATATACAAGGGACTCATACAACTGAACAACAGAAAAACAGCCCAATTGAAAAATGGGCAGACGACCTGAAGAGACATTTCTCCAAAGAGAACATACAAATGGCAAATAGACATATGAAAAAATGCTCAGCATCACTAATCATCAGAGAAATGCAAATAAAAACCACAATGAGCTATCACCTCACCCCAGTCAGAATGGCTATCGTCAACAAGACAAATAGTAGCAAGTGTTGGAGAGGCTGTGGAGAAAAAGGGACCCTCATACACTGTTGGTGGGAGTGCAGACTGGTGCAGCCATTATGGAAGGCAGTGTGGAGGTTCCTCAAAAAATTACGAATAGAATTACCGTATAACCCAGCAATCCCTCTCCTGGGTATCTACCCAAAACATCTGAAAACATTTATCCATAAAGACACGTGTGCTCCAATGTTCATTGCAGCTTTGTTTACAATGCCCAAGACATGGAAACAACCAAAATGTCCTTCGATAGTTGAATGGATAAGGAATTTGTGGTATATATACAATGGAATACTATTCGGCGGTAAGAAAAGATGAAATAGTACCATTTGTGACAACATGGATGGATCTTGAGAATATAATGCTAAATGAAATAAGTCAGAAAGAGCAGAGAAACATATAATTTCACTGATATGTTGTATATAAACCAAAAACAACAAAAGAACAAGACAAACAAATGAGAAACAAAAACTCATAGACACAGGCAATAGTTTAGTGGTTATCAGAGGGTAAGTGGGGTGGGGGGTGGGAGATGAGGGTAAAGGGGGATCAAATATATGGTGATGGAAGGAGAACTGACTCTGGGTGGTGAACACACAATGGGATTTATAGATGATGTAATACAGAATTGTACACCTGAAATCTATGTAATTTTAGTAACAAATGTCACCCCAAAAAATTAAAAATAAAATTTGTTAACACACTACCTATTCTTTCTATATTATTCTAGATATTTCATAATGATAGGAGGTATGATATGACTTGAAAGCTCCTTGGAATAAGAGATTGATAAGAGATTCTGTTAAGTATATTTGAAAAATAGTGTATGTACAATTACATGCCAGTATAAGTGAACTTGAATTTGAATGGCACACATATTTATTCTTTTTTTCTGTCATGGAAGGAAACATTTTGTGTCCTAGGGGCAAAAAGAAGGAAATTTTTTCTAGCTTATTTGTCAGTTGTATACCATTTGCTCCAGTTGTAAATCTAAATTAGTGCAGGCAAGACACCTTCCTATCATTCAACTCTGGGTGATGGCCCCCACCCCATTCCAGTCTTCTTGGTCTTTGGTTTTATGTTTTCATACAACCAGAGTGGGGCAGAGGAACATAGAACTGTCACACTTCAATATTTATTTTATGTGGATAGCATAGTGCTCTATGCTTGGTTTAAAATAAACTGCAGATTTGTTTTTTGCTTTTTGGGGTGTGTGTGGGATATGTTGGAGAAATTATGTGAAGACTTGACTTAAGGCATTGTAAATATCTGGTGTTATTAATCCATTCTGAAAATTTTATAAGTGTTAAAATGTCTTCATTAGTCTATTAAATAAACACATGAGATGCAATACGAGGTGTGATAAAAAATACGATGAATGTTTAAATTTTAAAAAGATTGATTATAGTAAAAGACACACTGCCATTAATCCCCCTCAAAATACTCCCCCTCGCTTCAAACATGCTCATCCCATCATTCTTGCCACTTTCTGACGCAGTTCTGGAAGTCCTCTTTTGTGAGTGTCTTTAGTTGCGCTGTCGTGGCTGCCTTGATGTTCTGAATCATTTTGAATTTGAGGAAGAGTCAGAAGTTGCACAGTGCCAGATCCGGTGAATAAGGTGGATGAGGACACACCGTAATGTTTTTATTTGACAGAAATTGCGGTATACCAGAAGTGACGCGTGACACAGAGCATTGTCATGATGGAGGATGATTTATGACACTTTAAAACAAACCTTCTCTCAACTGGAGCTCACACCTGACTGACTGCACTGAACAAGTTGAAACTTGGCCCACACTGTTACTAAGGTTTGACATGCCGCTTCCCTGCCTTTCCATTGGATGGCACTCGGCAGCAGCATTCACTGTAGTTTTTGATTACAACAGAAAGGCTCTGTGTCTTACATGGCTTCTGGCATGGTAATTTCTGTCAAATAAAAACATTACGGCGTGTTCTCATCTACCTTATTTACTGGATCTGGCACTGTGCAACTTCTGGCTCTTCCCCAAAGTCAAAATGACCGTGAAAGGTAAATGTTTTGAATTGATTCAGGACATTGAGGCAGCCGTAACAGAGCAACTAAAGACACTCACAAAAGAGGACTTCCAGTACGGCTTCAGAAAGTGGCAAGAACGATGGGATAAGTGTGTTCAAAACAAGGGGAAATATTTTGAGAGGGATTAATGGCAATGTGTCTTTTATTATAACAAAATTTTTTTGTTTAAACATTCATCATATTATTTGATTATACCTCATAATTCCTTTTTTTTTCTGTTTATTTTGAAGAACAATTGGTTTTCATCTTCCTCATAATAAGTCTTTGTGTATTTAGTAAGTCATCTTTATTTTCTCCATGGGTAACAATCATAGTGTCATATTTCATTGTTTTTATTTTTTAATATATATAGCTCTTAAAATATGTCTTGCCATATATTTTCAGGTATGTGAAAATTAGAGAACTTTAAGTTAACTTTATTATCAAAGTAATATATGTGTATATCATTTATTCATTCATTCAATAATTTTTTTCAAGAGCCTGGTATAGACACAGGGTTTATAGTGGTTAATTAAGACATAATCTCATGAGTTTACATTCTAGTGGAAGATAACAAAATAAATAAGTAAATACACATCTATAAGATAATTTCAATTACTTATAAGTGCCATAAAGAAATATAAAATAGAGTAAGAGAGTAGAGACAATTGACAGTAAGAGAAGTATTTTGTGTTGGGTTCTCAGAGATGTCCTGTTTAAGGAGGTGCTATTTAACCTTGGGAGTATATTTCAGAAGAGTGTTCCAGGTAGAGGGAACAGTAAGTTCAAAGGCCCAAAGCATGAGCATGCTTGGCACGTTGGAGGAATAATAACAGGGAGGCCATTGTATTTCGAAGTGATCAAGGTTTCGGGAGAAGCAGTAGGTTATGAGATTTGTTAAGTAAGCAGAGGGAAGATTATGCCACTGTAGGGGTTTTTTAGGCTATAGTAAAACCTGGAATTTATTTTAAGTGTAATGGGAAGCAATTGGAAATTTTTGGTCAATGATGTAATTTCTGATTTACATTTTAAAAAGATCATCCTGGCTGCTGTGTGGCTCACAAATGGAAGTAGCAGACAGAGGCAGAAATTGAGAAACCAGTTAGGAGGTTGTTTTGTTTTTCCAGGCAAGAGATAGTGGTAGCTTGGTTTATGTTGCTTTCCTTGTCTTTTCTGTTATTTATTTATTTATTTATTTATTTATTTATTTATTTATTTATTTATTTATTTTTCCTGTAGTGTTGTGTAATGGTAAAGAGACTGATTCCAGGAAAAAAGGTACCTGAGTTGAAATTCTGATTCTACGCCATCCTATCTTTATAATTTTAGGCGTAATATTCAACCTCAACCCTGTCTTAGTTCATCTCATTAGTAAAATGGGCTTCATAGTAGTACCTATGTCATAGGGCTGTTGTGAGGATTCCATAAATACATTCATGGGACGTGCTTAGTATAGTGTGTAGCACATTGTAATGTTCAGTGAATGTTCTTGATGATTCTGATCTGACGTTACTGTGAAATTTCACTTGAGGCTAAAGATAATGGAACAGTGCACTGTGAGGGTGTGAGCTCTGGAACCGTTTGTGAGTGAGCAACAGGAATCTCATGGCTACATTACTAAAGCTCTTATTAAAGACTGCCCTGAGTCTTAACACAAAGTCTCTGAATGGTACTTATGGAATTCTCCTTCAGTACATATTAGTTATTCCTATTCCATCTATTATTTCCTTGTAAGTACATATTCTCTGAAGGCACATAGCTATAATTTCAAATAAAGTTAAACATTATTTTATTTTATTTAGTTTGTTTTAGATTAAGTTCTTGGCATGTGATCAGTATGTATTGTGTTCCATGTGCTCTATTTAGTTATACCCTTTGCTTCTTTGAAGATTGAATGGCTTCTATTTTTCTGTCTTTCTCTATCTTTTACCATTATTACACCTCATGTCTGACTGTCTGTCTCTCTCACATGCACACACACATGCACACCCTTCACAGACAAACATACACACATACAGATTTTTGGACTTTACAGTTAAGTTGCATTCTTGTCAAAAGGCCTGACAATCCCAGACTGAGCGCAGCTGCCTCTCCCTTCCTTCGGGAGATCAGCATTACTCATCAACTCAAATGTTCTTGCTTCACCTTTCTGCTATTTTGGATATACAGAGCACTAAAATATTTGCTCCTTTAATGCATCAGAATAAACTAGTTATTGTGTTTTGAAAGTCAAATATAGATCAAAGTAATTTTTTAACCAAGTTTTACTTTTTTTTTTTAATGTTGGGGAAATGTTTCTGTTTATACTTGGTAATTGGAACTTGGTAAAAGGGCAGTCTAAACAGAGGAGTCATATCTCCTTAGGGAGATTTAAAAAAAAAAAAAATGGTATCAGCTCTATAAGCCTGCATAAAGCCATATCTCCAAACTAATATTTTCAAATGTGAAAGGGATAAAATTTCAAATGTGAAAGGAACAGCTGTAGATTTAACTTAGTAAAGCCTAAAATTGTACTAGAAAATGCTTCTTTTTAATTTTTTTGGAAAACATTTCATTACAGCTCTTAAAATATGAAAGAGAAAATGTTGATTATACAGTGACATATTTTGCACAATGATAAATATTTTTCACATATATAAACACAACAAAGTTTTCAGAAAATAACCCACATGAACTTAAAAAAAAATTTTATAGAAAATTGGAGAGCTTTATATTCACCAGTAGTGAATAGTTTAACATTAATATACATTACATGTTGTGGATTAACATTAGGATCTTAAATAAGCACATTTTCAATCACAGATATGAAGTATCTATTCTTAATGGTAAAATTGTACATGATTGGTTATTATAGTACAGGAATATTACATTTCTTTTCCTGGCAGTGTATAACCTCACATTAAAATGATAACAATAGCTAACATTTATTGATTGCTTATTATGTTAGGTTTTCTAATTGCTGCAATTATTCCCATTTTGCAGATTAGGAAACAGACGTACACAGTGATTAAACTTGCACAAGTTTACACAACCAGTAGTGTGGCCATGATTCAAACTCTAGTCAGTTAAGACTCCTGAGCAGTTGAGACTGCTAACCTATATTGCCTCCATCATAAATAAACTTATTTTTCTCCCTTAAAATGCCTTGAAAGATATTATAAAGAAATACCTCATCCAGCTGCAGAAGAACAACCAATAACATTTATTTTTGGAAATAAGGGAGTTGTTTTGCCCTATTCTTAGACTTCTACCAGTAGAGCAATTGTATAACATGATCTATCTGTGTAGATTACACTTTTTTCACGATTCATTTAACTACTTGCTTTTGGTATCATTTTCTTTCAACCTGAAGCACATCTGATGCAGATTTACTGGGACATTCACACTCTATTTTGGTTTTAAAAGCAGCAGACCTCATTTACGTGTGCATGAACAACATAGCCATTTGGCCCTACCCCATCCTTTTTGGTTTGACTTTATTGCTGGAAAGGAAAATAATATAAGGAAAAAAAAACATTTATGGGACTACTGTTTTTATTATAAGTGAAATACTGCTTATGGACTGGCTGTAAATTAACCCAGTGACATAAAATTTCTAACTGAGTGGCTTAATTGAACATAAAATACCAAGTTGCTTAGCATATCTAACCAAGCTTCCTAAGAAACACTTCATATTCATTTGGAAAGATTTATTTTTATACCCCCCTCCTTTTATTTTCTCTCTGAACAGCAAGCCAATGAATATGTTTGAAGTCAAATCCAGACTGTTTTGATTTACCTGTGCTTGTGTCCTACAATTTCAGAGTCAAAGTGTAAAATTGGACTGGTCATTCCTTGGAGTGGTCTAAAATTGAAAAACAGTTTGATTTCATATTCATTCTAGATTAAATGAGAAATCAACGGGAGATTAGAACTCTTCCAGTTCACACAATTCTTGAGGCTTTAGAATCAAAACATTTTAATACTCCTCACTTGAGACCTTGTAGTAGTCTCACTTACTCAAAAAAAAACCACAAAAAACAAAAAAACCCAAAAAAGATAAGGCCTAAAACCACAAAAAATAGAATAAAAAAAATTGTTTTATCAAAAATTATTAATATTTTTATATTCTTGTTCAATATTATTTTTTATTAAAAATGTGACATTGTAAGGTTGAAGTCCCCTTTGTTTCCTCTTTAGTGCTATCACCCTCCCTCTCTCTTTTTTTTTTTTTTTTAAAGATTTTATTGGGGAAGGAGAACAGGACTTTATTGGGGAACAGTGTGTACTTCCAAGACTTTTCTCCACGTCATGTTGTCGTCCAACTGAGCCATTCAGGAGGCAGCTCAGCTCAAGGTGCCATGTTCAATCTTAGTTGCAGGAGGCGGAGCCCATCATCCCTTGTGGGGAATCGAACCAGCAGCCTTCGGAGTTAGGAGCATGGAGCTCTAACCACCTGAGCCACCAGGCCAGGCCGGCCCCCTCCCTCCCTCTCTTGAGAGGCTACTACTACATTTATGAATTTGGTGCATGTCCTTCTAGTTCATATTTTTGTTCATTGCCTCTACTATTTTGGGAGTTGCTATCCTTAAAAGATTAACAAAGTCTGAACTAGAAATATCTTTAATGCTTTAAATTCAGTATACCTTTCTGCATAAATCATATTATTCAGTATTTTATATTTATTTTATTTTTAACCTTCTTCCAGTCATAATGTCACTCTTATTTTTAAAAATTGTGACATTTTTATTATCAATTCTTATGTTCATTAATTTTTCTTGCATTTATTTCCAAGATTTATTTTTATTAAGAGTCTTCGGGTAGTAAATTCTCATTCTTTATGTTTGAAAACCTTTCTATTCCATCTTCACTCTTTAGTTAGATTTCTAGATACAGACTTTTGAGTATAGAATTATAGATAGACAGTTTTCTTCAACAATTAGAAGATAATATTTCATTATCTTATAGCATTTGTTGTTGCTGATGAGAAGTCAGCTGTCAATTTAATTGTTGTTTCTAAACAATCTCTCATTTCTTTTTGCTAGCTGTAAAGATTTTGTTTTAGTCTTTGGTGTTAGGGAGTTTCATTAGAATGTGTCTAGGTCTGGATGTAAGTGCATGTAATGTTGTATATAAATATAAATTTAACCTTCCATTTCTTCAATATGGGGAATTTTTCTTTTTAATTTTGGAGAATTATCAGCCTTATTTTCTATAAATATTGCCTCTTACACATTTGCTTTTTCTCACCTCCTGGGACTGCTATTAGACATATGATGTATGTTTTCATTCTTATACCCTGAATTATTAATTTCTCTTATGTTTTTCATTTTCCCCCATAGTGTATGTCTGCCTCATGTCTCTCTTTAGCTGAGTCTAATTTATAGTGCTTCTTATTCTTTTATTGACATCTTTCATTTCTAGTCTTTTTCAGTTTTTTGAAATTCACCCTTTTCATATTGTTTTATTCTTGACTTATGTACTCTTAAAAAACATTTTAAACATACTTATCTTAATACTCAGATTTTTATTTCTTAGGGTATAAATTTTCTGAGTCATAGCAGTTGACTTGCCCTCCTTTTGTATGATAGACACACACACACACACACACACACACACACACACACACACACACACGAAGTTCTGACAATTAAGTTTGTGAGCTTGTTGCAACGATGTTGCTAGCCTTTTCTTTCTTTTTCCTTTTTAAATAAATTTGATTGGGGAATATTGGGGAACAGTGTGTTTCTCCAGGGCCCATCAGCTCCAAGTCGCTGTCCTTCAATCTAGCTGTGGAGGGTGCAGCTCAGCTCCAAGTCCAGTCACCATTTTCAATCTTTAGTTGCAGGGGGCACAGCCCACCATCCCATGTGGGAATTGACGGCAACCTTGTTGTTGAGAGCTTGCGCTTTAACCAACTGAGCCATCCACTCACACCTCTGGAAGCTCAGTGGCAGCTCGTTTTCTTCAATGTAGTTGTGGAGGGTGCAGCTCACTGGCCCATGTGGGAATCGAACAGTCAACCCTGTTGTTCAGAGCTTATGCTCTAACCAACTGAGTCACTGGTTGCCCTGTTGCTAACCTTTTTTGGTATCAGAGGGATTATTCATTGTGAATTTGTACCAACTAGATAAACAGTTAACCAAGTTTACTATTTGGACATGCTGAAAAAACTACATGAAAAAGTTAGATGACCTGAACTTTTCACCAACAATTCATTGCTCTTGCATCATGACAATGCACCAGCTCCACACTGTCTGTGAGGGAGTTCTTAGCCAGTAAACAAATAACTGTATTGGAACACCCTCCCTACTCACCTGATCTGGCCCCAATGACTTCTTTCTTTACCTGAAGATAAAGGAAATATTGAAAGGACGACATTTTGATGAAATTCAGGACATCAAGGGTAATACGATGACACCTCTGATGGCCATTCCAGAAAAAGTTCCAGAATTGTTTTGAAGGATGGACTAGGCACTGGCATCAGTGCACAGCTTCCCAAGGGGAGTACTTAAAAGGTGACCTTAGTGGTATTCAGCAGTGAGGTATGTAGTGCTTTTTCTAGGATGAGTTCACAAACTTAATTGTCAGACTTGGCGTGTGTGTATGTGTGTGTGTGTGTGTGTGTGTGTGTGTGTGTGTGTGTGTGTGTGTGTGTGTGTATTTATTGTGCTCACCATAAGTGTAGGTTTTTTCTCACTGGAGTTCTATGTGTTGGAAGTTGTAGAAGTATTCCTACAAGACTTTTAAATTTGATTTTGCAATAAACATACATGTATCTCTGATTCTAGACCAGTTTTTAAGTTAATTTTTAATTTGGTGTTCCTATGCCTTCTACTTAATGTTACTTTGGATGCTTATATGTATAGCACAGACTGGGATTCTAATACCTCTGGATGACTGTTTTTCCATCTGTGGCCCTGGCCAGCTTTCTTACTGATTCCCTGCAACAGTGGAGTGAGTGTTTCTATATCAAGGTTCAAAGATGGCTTTTTGTGGGTAAACATATGTTTCTATGTTCCCATGTTGTACTTAGCACATCATATATTCTCAAAACGTTTTTTCCTTTATGTTGTTTTGTTGACTTCAGTTGCACATGATAAAATGGGAGTTAATATACTCATTTGTTCATTTAACAAATATTTATCAAGTATTCAACTTTTTTGCCTGGCCCTATTTTAAGCATAGGTGATATATCAGTAAACAATATTTCTGCTTTAACAGAATAATATTCTTATGGTCAAGGTAGGGGAGGGAAACAATAAACCAATAAATGTTGTATATATTAACCTTTTGTAAGTGCAATGAAGACACATAAAGCAAAGTAGCAGAGACAGAGTATGACCAGAGGATGCTATTTTTAATATAGTAGCTGGGGAAGAGCTGTCTAATAAAATAATATGACAGCAAGATCCCCCAAAATGAAGTTTGCAATCTATGTATATATCTAATACAAGATCATTACAGGCAGCAGGCTCAACAGGATTATACTCAACCTGCTCGAAGAATGCGGAGAATGGAGTGAGTAAGGCAAGAGTATGGTAGATAAGATTAGGTAAAGGGTAGAAGGGCCAGCTCATGTAGGATCATTTTGACTTTGAGCAAGATGGGAAGCCCTTGAAGGATTTTGAGCAGTGAAGTGACGTGATTGATCTAATTAGTTAAAGAAAACATTGACCCACCTGCTTTGTGGAAAATCGAGTGTAGGGAGCTATGAATGGAAACATGAACACCAAATAGGTTGATTTTTTCATTCGTTCAGACTAGAGATGATGGTGGTTTGAACAAGGTGGTCAAGGTAGAGGTGGTAAGAATTAGTTGGATTCTAGATGTGTTTTAATGGTAAAGATGGCAACATTTGTTCAAAGATGCATGTGGGGGGAAGAGAAGGAAAGGAATTGAGGATGGCCCTGAGGTTTTAGGCCTAAGTTGTTGGAAAGTACAGGTGCTATGTAATGAAATGGAGTAATTTGTAGCAGGAACAGATAAGGGTATGGAAAAAGTGTGATTTGGATGTGTGAAGTTTGAGATAATTATTGAATATCCAAAATGGTGAGTTGAGAATTGAGCCTGCTGGTATAATTTTGGGAGTTAATAGCATAAAGACAGTAAGTAAATACATGGTATTACACAAGATCACCTAGGGTGTGATTATCGGTAGAAAAGAAAAGAGACCTAAGTCTTGGGTTCTGCCACTGTCTAGAGTGCAGGCAAATGGGGAGTGACCAGAAATGGAGACTAAGAAAGAATAGGCAGTGAGGCAGAAGCAGCACTAGTGGACGCTGAAGTTGTGAGGAAAATGATATAAGAAACTAGATGAGTGATCAACTCAGTTGTTCAATTTTTCTGATAGATTAAGTAAGATGTGAAATGAAAATTGGAGTTGGTGACATGGAGGTCAATGATAACTTCCTTATTCTATTTCTGAAGATAAATATGGCATCATAGAACATCTGGATGCCTTGCAAATTATTATGTCTCACTCATTTTACAGATAAGGATTCAGGAAGATGATTTTGCATATGACAGTCTCTTGGTTTTTGAATATGGATGTGTAATTGCAAAACAATGAGATTTTAAAAAGGACATCAGAATTGATACATTTATTTTTTAATTGAATTGTTCATTTTTTTATTGTTGAGTTGTATGAGTTCTTTACATAGTTTGGATATTAACCCCTTATCGGACCTGAACAGACACTTCTCCCAAGGAGACAGACAAATAGCCAACAGATACATGAAAAGATGCTCAACTTCACTAGCTATCAGGGAAATGCTAATCAAAACCACAGTGATATACCACCTCACGCCCTTGAGAATGACTTTTATGAATAATAAATAAATGTGTTGCAGAGGCTGTGGAGAAAAAGCAACCCTCAAACACTGTGGTGGGATTGTAGATTAGTACAGCTGCTGTAGAAAACAGTAGGGAGGTTCCTCAAAAAGTTAAGAATAGAGTTATATGACCCAGCAACCCATCTTCTGGGTATCTACCCCCAAAATTGAAAACATTTATTCGTAAAGATATATGTACTCCTATGTTCACTGCAGCATTATTCATGGTGGCCAAGACATGCAATGAACTGAAGTGTCCTTCCATAGATGATTGGATAAAGAAGATGTGGCACATATACACAATGGAATACTACTCAGCCATAAGGAAAGACAAAATGCTGCCATTTGCGACAACATGGATGGATCTTGAGAATATCATGCTAAGTGAAATAAGTCAGGTGGAAAAAGTCAAGAACCATATTTCACTCATATGTGGGCTATCAAACTGAAAGCAACAAATGAACAAACAAGACAAACAAACAAAAACTCATAGACACAGACAACTGTATGGTGGTTAACAGTATTGGAGGGGGAGAAGTAAAAGAGGGTAAAGGGGGCGAAATATACAGAGGGTGACAAAAAAATGTATACATATTTTAAGAAAGGATAAAACTATTTATTGTAGTACTCAATATATACCAATAACAAAAGATGAATACAAGTCACTTTTGACTTCTGCAATTATGAGGTGCTCAAAGTGGTTACCATCAGCATCTAGATACTTCTGGGTGTTTTTTTCTTTGTTGTTGGTTTTTTTTTGACACTTCTGATTACGGCAAACTACTGCTCGAGCAACGTTGACCAACGTGTCCACTTGTATCACTGCACATGCCATTTCAGTTTCTTGACACAGTATCATGCATCTCAAACTTATCACAAATAGGTGCAATTTTTGGGGTGTGTTGGAGGTTTTGTTGCATACTCATACCTCCATTTTCGTTGTACTTCCACAACGTTCTCAAATTTCAAATACCACTACAAAATGGTCTTGTGCTCCTCAAATGACAACGGTGCTGCTGCCATTTTCTTTGACAGTCCTGCCTGTCATATGGTGATGCTGGCATTTCTTTGATTGACACCATCTTTTGAGCAAACATCATACTACACATTGCTATGTAATTCAATTCAACTTCGAAAAGTAGCACATAGATAACCTCTCTTTTTTTTTTTTAATTAAATTTATTGGGGTGACAATTGTTAGTAAAATTACATAGATTTCAGGTGTACAATTCTGTATTACATCATCTATATATCACACTGTGTGCTCACCACCCAGAGTCAGTTCTCCTTCCGTCACTATATATTTGATCCCATTTACCCTCTTCTATCATTCCTTTTTACCCCCTTACCCTCTGGCAACCACTAAACTATTGTCTGTGTCTATGAGTTTCTGTTTCTCATTTGTTTGTCTTGTTTTTTTGTTGTTTTTGGTTTATATACCACATATCAGTGAAATCACATGGTTCTCTGCTTTTTCTGTCTGACTTGTTTCGCTCAGCATTACTCTCTCAAGATCCATCCATGTTGTCACAAATGTTCCTATATCATCTTTTCTTACCGCCGAATAGTATTCCATTGTGTATATATACCACAACTTCTTTATCCATTCATCTATCGAAGGACATTTTGGTTGTTTCCATGTCTTGGCCACAGTAAACAAAGCTGCAATGAACATTGGAGCACACGTGTCTTTATGGATAAATGTTTTCAGATGTTTTGGGTAGATACCCAGGAGAGGGATTGCTGGGTCATATGGCAATTCTGTTCGTAATTCTTTGAGGAACCTCCACACTGCCTTCCATAATGGCTGCACCAGTGTGCACTCCCACCAACAGTGTATGAGGGTTCCTTTTTCTCCACAGCCTCTCCAACATTTGTTACTATTTGTCTTGTTGATGATAGCCATTCTGACTGGGGTGAGGTGATAGCTCATTGTGGTTTTGATTTGCATTTCTCTGATGATTAGTGATGTTGAGCATTTTTTCATATGTCTATTTGCCATTTGTATGTCCTCTTTGGAGAAATGTCTCTTCAAGTCCTCTGCCCATTTTTCAATTGGGTTGTTTGTTTTTTTGTTGTTGAGTTGCATGAGTTCCTTGTATATTCTGGATACTAGTCCCTTATCGGAGGTACTGTTTGCAAAAATCTTCTCCCATTCAGTTGGTGGCCTCTTTATTTTGTCGATGGTTTCTTTTGCTGTGCAGAAGCTTTTAAGTTTCATATAGTCCCATTTGTTTATTTTAGCTTTTACTTCCATTGCCTTTGGAGTCAAGTTCATAAAATGCTCTTTGAACCCCAGGTCCATAAGTTTAGTACCTATGTTTTCTTCTATGCAGTTTATTGTGTCAGGTCTTATGCTTAAGTCTTTGATCCATTTTGAATTAACTTTGGTACATGGTGACAAATAGCAGTCCAGTTTCATTCTTTTGCACGTGGCTATCCAATTCTCCCAGCACCATTTATTGAAGAGGCTGTCTTTGCTCCATTGTATGTTTCTAGCTTCTTTGTCAAAAATGATCTGTCCATATTTATGTGGTTTTATTTCTGGGTTCTCAATTCTATTCCATTGGTCTATGTGTCTGTTTTTCTGCCAATACCATGCTGTTTTGATTATTGTGGCCCTGTAGTACAAGCCAAAGTCAGGGAGTGTGATACCTCCATTATTGTTCTTTTTTCTTAAGATTGCTTTGGCTATTCGGGGTTTTTTGTGGTTCCAAACAAATCTGATGATTTTTTTGTTCTATTTCTTTAAAATATGCCATTGGGATTTTGATGGGGATTGCATTGAATCTGTATATTGCTTTGGGTAATATGGCCATTTTAACTATGTTGATTCTTCCAATCCATGAGCACGGAATGTCTTTCCATTTCTTTGTGTCTTCTTCAATTTCTTTCAAAAATGTCTTATAGTTTTCAGCATATAGGTCTTTCACATCCTTGGTTAAGTTTATTCATAGGTATTTTATTCTTTTTGCTGCAATTGCAAAAGGAATTGTTTTTTGTATTTCTTTTTCTGAGATTTCATTGTTAGTATATAGGAATGCAATGGACTCTTGTGCGTTGATTTTGTAGCCGGCAACTTTACTGTATTCGTTGATTGTTTCTAATAGCTTTTTGGTGGAGTCTTTAGGGTTTTCTATATATAGCATCATGTCATCTGCAAAGAGTGATAATTTAACTTCTTCATTCCCAATTTGGATGCCTTTTATTTCTTTCTCTTGCCTGATTGCTCTGGCAAGGACTTCCAACACTATGTTGAAAAGCAGAGGTGATAGGGGACATCCCTGTCGTGTTCCTGAACGTAGAGCAAAGGGCTTCAGTTTTTCTCCATTAATTATGAGATTTGCAGAGAGCTTGTCATATATGGCCTTTATTATGTTAAGGTATTTTCCTTCTATACCCATTTTATTAAGTGTTTTAATCATAGATGGATGTTGTATCTTGTCAAATGCTTTTTCTGCATCAATTGATATAATCATATGATTTTTGTCCTTTATGTTGTTTATGTGATGTATCACATTGATGGATTTGCGTATGATGAACCATCCTTGTGCCCCGGGGATGAACCCCACTTAGTCGTGATGAATAATCTTTTTAATGCATTGTTGTATTCGATTTGCTAGAATTTTATTTAGGATTTTTACATCTGTATTCATCAGAGATATTGGTCTGTAGTTTTCTTTTTTGTGCTGTCCTTACCAGGTTTTGGTATCAGGGTGATGTTGGCCTCATAGAATGAGTTAGGGAGTACTGTTTCTTCTTCAATTTTTTGGAAGAGTTTGTGTAGGATTGGTATTAGATCCTCTTTGAAGGTTTGGTAGAATTCACTAGTGAAGCCATCTGGTCCCGGACTTTTGCTTTTGGGAAGGTTTTGGATGACTGATTCAATTTCGTTACTGGTGATCGGTCTGTTTAGATTTTCCAGTTCTTCATGGTTCAGCCTTGGAAGGCTATATGTTTCTAAGAACTTGTCCATTTCTTCTAGGTTGTTGAATTTGGTGGCATATAGTCCTTCATAGTATTCTTGGATGATCCTTTGTATTTCTGTGGTGTCCGTGATAACTTCCCCTTTTACGTTTCTGATTTTGTTAATCAGTGTCTTCTCTCTTTTTATCTTAGTAAGTCTAGCCAAGGGTTTGCCAATTTTGTTAATCTTTTCAAAGAACAAGCTCTTTGTCACATTAATTTTTTCTATTGTCTTTTTGTTCTCTATTTCATTTAGTTCTGCTCTAATTTTTGTTATTTCCTTTTTTCTGCTGACCTTGGGTTTTACTTGTTCTTCTTTTTCTAGTTCTTTAAGGTGTAACATGAGGTTATTGATTTGGGAGTTTTCTTGTTTTTTGAGATAGGCCTGTAATGAGATAAATTTCCCTCTTAAAACTGCTTTCGCTGCATCCCAAAAATTTTGGTAGGATGTATTTTCATTGTCATTTGTTTCTATATATCTTTTGATCTCTCCTCTAACTTCTTCTTTGACCCAGTCCTTCTTTAAATGTATGTTGTTTAATTTCCATGTATTTGTGTTTTTTTCCCGCTTTCTTTTTACAGTTGATATCCAATTTCAAAGCCTTGTGATCAGAGAATATGCATGGTATGATTTCAATCTTCTTAAATTTGTTGAGACTGATTTTATGTCCCAATATATGGTCTATCCTTGAGAATGTTCCATGTACAATAGAAAAGAATGTGTAGTCTGATGTTGTAGGATGAAGTGCTCTATAAATGTCAATTATGTCCATTTCATCTAATGTGTCATTTAGGGCTGCTATTTCGTTATTTATTTTCTGTTTGGATGATCTATCCATAGCTGTCAATGGTGTATTTAAGTCCCCTAGTATAATTGTGTTTTGGTCAATTTCTCCCTTTAGTTCTGTTAGTAGTTGCTTGGTGTATTTCGGTGCTCCCTGATTGGGGGCATAAATATTGATGACTGTTATGTCTTCTTGTTGTACAGTCCCCTTCACCATTATGAAATGTCCATCTTTGTCTCTTGTTATCTTTTTCACCTTGAAGTCTGTTTCATCTGATATCATTATGGCTACGCCTGATTTTCTCTGGGTACCATTTGCTTGGAGTGTCAATTCCCACCCTTTCACTTTGAGTCTGTGCTTGTCCTTGTAGCTGAGATGTGTCTCTTGGAGACAGCATATGGTTGGGTTTAGTTTTTTGATCCAATCTGCTACTCTGTGCCTTTTTATTGGTGAGTTCAGTCCATTTACATTTAGGGAGATTATTGATATGTGAGGATTTCCTGTCATTCTATCTTTAGTTTTCTGGTAAGGCTGTGTCTCCATTGTTTCTTTGCCTTTTTGTTGTCTATTATTTCTGTGTGGTGGTATTCTATGATGTTTCCCTCTGTTTCTTCTTTTATTTCAGTATATATTTCAGTTCTGGATTTTTTTTTGAGTGGTTACCCTTAAGTTTATGTAAAAGAAAGTTTGATAATTAGAGTATTCCATTTTCTTCAGCACGCTTACTTTCTCCATTCCCATATTCCGGTTCAGGCCTTTACTCTCCCCCTTTTTGAGTTTTGGTTGCCACAAATTGTCCCTGTTGATGGTGGTCGAATAGCCTCCTTTAGTATTTCTCGTAGTGCAGGTCGTGTATTAGAAAATTCCCTCAGCTTCTGTATGTCTGGAAAGGTCTTTATTCCTCCTTCATATCTAAAGGATATCTTTGCTGGATATATTATTCTTGGTTCATGATTTCTCTCTTTGAATATTTGGTTCCACTCCCTCCTGGCTTGTAGAGTTTCTGCTGAAAAATCTGATGATAATCTAATGGGCTTTCCTTTGTAAGTTACCGTCTTCTTTTCCCTGGCTGCCTTGAGGATTCTTTCTTTGTCGTTGATTTTAGACAGCTTCAATACAATGTGCCTTGGAGAAGGCCTGTTGGGATTGAGGTAACTAGGTGTTCTATTTGCTTCTTGGATTCGAGGGTCCAGTTCTGTCCACAAATTTGGGAAGTTTTCATTGACAATTTGTTTGAATATATTCTCTGTTCCCTTCTCTCTTTCTTCTCCTTCTGGTATGCCCATTATTCTTATATTGCTTTTTCTGATGGAGTCAGAAAATTCTTGTAGAGTTCTTTCATTTCTTTTAAGTCTCAAGTCTCTTTCTTCTTCCATCTGTGTCATTTCCAGGTTTCTATCTTCGATGGCACTGATTCTTTCCTCCATCTGGTCAACTCTACTACCTAAGCTGGTTATTTCAGTCTTCATTTCTTCTGTTGAGTTCTTAATCTCCAGAAATTCTATTTGGTTCTTTTTTAAAATTTCAATCTCTTTTGTAAAATTCTCATGCTGTTCTTTGATTGAGTTTCTGAGTTCATTTAACTGCCTATCTGTGTTTTCTTGTATCTCGTTGAGTTTTTTCAGAACTGCAATCTTGAATTCTCTGTCATTTAAGTCACATATTTCTGTATCTTTAAGTGCCTTTTCTGGAGATTTTTCATTTTCTTTCTGAACTATCTTGTTGCCTGGTTATTCATAGCGATTACTGGTTTACTATTTCTCTTCCTAGACATCTACAAGAGTGACTTCTGCAACAGGTTGATAGAAAGTGGTCTTTCTTTTGTTTGTCAGTACTTGTTGGTAGAATGTTTTATTATTTCTCCAACTGCAACTTATTTTTCTTCTCCCACATGGTAATGCTATGTTTTCTCTGCACTATTCCAACTTCTCACACAATGGGGGGATTCCCTGGGAGACGGGCTTCTCCTCTGTTAATAGTTCGTCTAGGTCACAGGGCACAGTGTCCCGGTGGGTATGCGGAGAGCTTTTGATGTTCCAAAGCTCTTCCAGCTCCTGATTCAGAGCCCGTATGTTTCAGCAGTTCTGTTTACTCCTGCAGGGATCCGCCCAGATAGGTGGGGTCAGGGGCGGGGTGAGTTGTGAGAGGTGGCCCAGAGCCATGGCGGCGACCACCACCACAGCCGGTCCTGCTTCCACGGCTCTCTCCCCTTTGCCGGAACTATTTGGGCTGTGAATTTGTGTTTGGGGTCCACAGTTCTCAAAATAGCAAATTTTCTGTTGTTTTGATCTGACACTGCTACTGTTTTGCTTCTAGCACCGGGCAGGTGGGGGCGGGGCGAGCTCTGGGAGGGGAGGGAGGGGGCGGCTAGTCTCAGTGCCTAAGGCTCCGTTCTCTGCTCAGCAGTGAGGCCTTAAACCACCGTTTTCAGCCTTTTTCCCTCAGTCTTTACTCCGAGGTCTCTGCCGTGAGCGTTGGGTTCAGCCGTGTTATATGCTGCCCCCTCAGCCCTGTGGAGCCCTGGCGGAGCCCTAGCAGTCTGATCTCCCGCAGCTGCAGTAGTTCCGGGAAGCAGCGAGCTGGCGCACTGAGCGAGGTCTGCGTCCTGGTCCCGCACGGCTCCGTCTCCGCTCACTTCTCCCTTTCCTCCTCCCTCCACTTGCGCGAATCTCCCACCTGTAGTTGATTTCAGTCGGTAGTGGGCCTCTTCGTCTTGCCTGTCTCCTGTGCAGGGAGTCCTTTGTGGAGTTTTTGTTGTTCGAGTCTTTGTAAATTCCAGGGGAGCTTTACAGAGGCTCACCTCACTCCGCCATTTTTCCGGAAGTCGATAACCTCTCTTAAAATGTGTATACATTTTGTTGGCAGCCCCCGTAGAGTGACACAAGTAGAACTGACTTGGGTGGTGAACTCACAATGCAATATATAGATGATGTATTATAGAATTGTATACTTGAAACCTATATAATTTTTACTAACCAATTATCACCCCCAAAAATTAAATAAAATTAAAGGAAAGAATAGATAAGTCCGCAGTGTTACAGTATTCCTTTGAAGGTCTGTATTATTCCAGTGGTCCTGCTCCACGAAGCCATTTTTACGACTTCTACTTCAGAATTGTTTACGGAACTATATTATAAGCCACCCAAGAAAAAAACTGACATTATTTATAATTGATAGTTATAATCATACTTCAGTTTTTGGTAGCTTCTCTATTAGAATAACATTTAACCTTTTAAAAAATCAAACCCATCCTCAAAGGGGGCACTACTTGCCCATCAGTTATGTTTTCTAGTGTAAAATGTTGCACGCTGTCTTAGTCTATTTCGGCTTCTATAGCACAGTTACCATAGCTTGGGTGGCTAAAACAACAAACATTTATTTCTTATAGTTTTGGCGACTAGAAAGATCAAGGCGCTGGCAAATTCAGTGTCTGGTGAGGGCTGCTTCCTATTTCATAGGTCAACTTCTCACTGGGTCCTCACATGGAGGAAGCAGTTAGAAAGCTCTCTGAGGTCTCTTTTATAATGACTCTAATGCCATTAATGAGCAGCTTCAGCCTCATGACCCAATTACCTCCCAAAACCCCACCTCCTGATACCATTACATTGGGGGGTAGGATTTCAACATATGTATCTTGGGGATACAAACATCCAGTCCATTGCATAGGCTCAGAAGAAATGTGCAACAACATTTTCAAAAGTAGTACCAATGGGACAAAATAGTTTCCAAGAGGAGAATGCAATCCTCAAAAAATTCTAGTGTTGATATACATAGTGTAGGTAAAATACCAAATAGTCCTGGTATACTACATTTCTTCAAATACAGTGGATGTTCCTTTAGTGGTTTTCTTGAATCTCAAGGGGAGATTAATTTTTACCCTATATTCTTGTCAGAGGTGCTGACTAATCAGCCACAACCTACAGATATTTGGTTAGGAATACAAGACTTCCAAATAGTTAAAAAAATTTTAAAAATTGAATCAAGTATATCTGTGAAGTATTTATTATTTGCTCTAGGAGGAATTTGGAAACAGTCGGTGACCCCATTAGAGTTCTTAGGGAAGTGGTGATAATTTAACTGCAAAGAATGATATCATTATTCAAATGAGAAAGAAATTAAAGTGGGTTTAAAAACGGTATAATTATTAATTAATAGATGGATTCATTTTTTATATTCATTTTTAAAATACCAGTGTGGAACTATATTTTTTAGTTATTTTTAATGAAAAAAGTATTAAAAAGTAAAGTTGCTTAGGATTCCATTTTAGGATGTTTCCCATTCTTTACTAGGAGAAAGAGTTGAGCAACAAACATGCTTGTAGCTGTGTTTGGGCATCCTTTCAAAAGTGCAGGGCAAATTCCTATTGATGGAATGAAAATGCTGGATAATATCAAATTGAAAAATAGTTGCATCAATTTATAGTCACAACAATAGAATATGAGAGTTCTTGTTTTCCTCTCACCCTTACCAGTGTGGCTATTACAAACATTTTTACTATTTTCCAACATGATAAGTATATTGTGTGTGTACAGTCATGTACTACTTAATGATGAGGATATATTCTTAGAAATGCACTGTTAGGCAGTTTCATGGTTTTGCTAACACTATGGAATGTCCTTATACAAATTTAGGTGATATAGTCTACTACACACCGAGGCTACTGCTTACAGGCTATCAGCCTGTACAGCATGTTACCATACTGAATACTATAGGCAATTGTAACACAGTATAAGTATTTGTGATCTAAACATAGAAACTGTACAGTAAGAATACTATATAAAAGATTAAAAATGGTGCACCTGTGTAGGGCACTTACCATAAATGGAGCTTACAGGACTGGAAGTTGCTCTGGGTTAGTTAGTGAGTGAGTGGTGAATGAACGTGCAAGCCTAGGGCATTACTGTACATTAATGTAGACTTTATAAACACTGTACACTTAGGCTACACTAGATTTATAAAACAACATGAGGTTAAATCAAGCACAAGAGAAAATGATGTAATCAAGAGACTTGGTAAACACTAGAAGTATGAGGTTGCTGCTAGCATAACACAGCATACTGTTTTACGGCAAACTTTTATTTTTGTAAGTAGAAAGAGTACACACTAAAATAACAGTTACAAGTATAGTGAATACATAAACCAGTAACATAGTCATTTGTTATCATTATCAAGTATTATATAGTGTACATAATTGTATGTGTTATACTTTCATATGACTGACAGTACAGTAGTTTTGTTTACACCAGTATCACCACTGATACATGATTGATGCATCACTATAATGTTATGATGGCTAAGATGTCACTAGGCAATAAGAATTTTTCAGTTCCATTCTAATCTTGTGGGACCACCATCATATAAAGGTGTGACAATTAAGTTTGTGAACTCATCCTAGAAAAAGTGCTACATACCTCATTGCTGAATATCCTACAGTCACCTTCAAAATACTCCTCTTGGGAAGCTATGCACTGATGGCAGCACTTCATCCACCCTTCAAAGCAATTTGGAAACTCTTTTTCTGGAATGGCCATCAGAGCTGTCGTCATATTACCCTTGATGTCCTGAATATCATCAAAATGTCTTCCTTTCAATATTTCTTTTAACTTCAGGTAAAGAAAGAAGTCATTGGAGGCCAGATCAGGTGAGTAGGGAGGGTGTTCCAATACAGTTATTTGTTTACTGGCTAAGAACTCCCTCACAGACAGTGCTGTGTGAGCTTGTGCATTGTCGTGATGCAAGAGGCATGAATTGTTGGTGAAAAATTCAGGGTGTCTAATTTTTTCACTCAGCCTTTTCATCATTTCCAAATAATACACTTAGTTAACTGTTTTTGCAGTTGGTACAAATTGATAATGACTAATTTCTCTGATATTAAAAAAGGTTAGCAACATCGTTGCAACAAGCTCGGGAATTTGACTCTTAGACCTTGTAAGATAAGTGCGTTTGCTAATTTTCTTTCTGTCAAGTCAGGATTTTGGAGCTTAAAACTCTCAGCAGTCATTATCAGCTGGCTTTTTCAGACTTGAACCATGTCAGTTCCTATCAGTGTGTTTCTCCCCGTGAAGTGCACATTTCCTCTGCCTTGTGACAATTCATGTTCTACTACATTATCAACATGACTGAATGCTTTTTAAAAAAATCTTAGAGTGTGTATGTTTATTTTATAATTTTTTGCTTTATTTTTATTCTTCCCTTCAACATGCCATCTTCATCTCAGTGCTCCTTGTTTTGTATATTAACTTTCTTTTTCTTCATCTCCAGTTATTCATTTGCCCTTCTTTTTATTTGACTTTTAATCATTTTTTTCTCCTACCATACCTATAGTCTTTTCCTTGAATATGTTTGTCAAAGCACATGGTGAAGCCCTAATTGTATTTGCATTGTGAAGTATTGTGTTTGTGTGTTGTAAGGACAGATAAAGAAATATCAGATCAAAAATATAACTGATGACAAAGACAAAAACAACTGCCGAGAAGTGGTTGGCATTTGTCATTGGACAGTAATTGAGATACATGACACAGATAATGCAATCTTATAAATAATCATAAAAAATAACATAATCCTTTCCTTGTTTATACTTTTACTATTTGTATTAGTCTCAAAGAGGTAAATTTGACTGTTTGAATTTCACGAATTTTTCTCTTCCACCCTCTGATGACAGTACTAATAACACTGAAATAAGAAAAAAGATGAGCATCTGAAGAGAAAACAAAGAGAAACAAGAAGCCCTAAATATACCCAAAAGATTGGATCATCAAACACCAATGACCCAACAGTTGGCTGAATGTATTTCAAAACTATACATATTTCTTTGTCTAGGGATTGTAAACAGTTGATCTTATATGTACATGCATTTTAATAATTTTGGAAAGTGAATAAATATTTCCCATAGGTTTATTTTATGTGCTTCCATTAAATATTGCCATCATAATGTGAAACTTTTTTTTTGAAAGAAAATATATTGACAATTGAAAGACAGCACACCAGGGTTCACAGTATGGATGGAAAGATTAGTGAGTGACCAGCACCTGCACTGACTGGACATTAGAACCTTCACTGTTTGGATTTGTCTCTGTGAAACATAGTTTTC
This sequence comes from Rhinolophus sinicus, assembly GCF_057876585.1. Taxonomy (NCBI): domain Eukaryota; kingdom Metazoa; phylum Chordata; class Mammalia; order Chiroptera; family Rhinolophidae; genus Rhinolophus; species Rhinolophus sinicus. Next base: position 34,766,746 of record NC_142513.1, read on the forward strand.
TTAAACTTAAGACCCTTCCATTTACTTGCTCCATATCAGTACTACATTTTTATTCTTGCTTACTTACCAATAATTGTTAGCCATATTGTAAGACAAAGCTGTAACTGTGAAATCACTAAGAGGCGACTTTCTACTTCCAGCCTTGTTGCTAACTTTATAGCGCATTGGATAAGTCAGCTATTCTCTCTGAAACTCAGACTTCTATTGAAAAGGGCTTGAAGCCACTTGTTATTGTAAATAAAATTTTATTGGAAACAGACCAAAAAAAGGAAATTCACCCCAACACAAAAATTTGATGAATCAAATGAGCTGTAGAATATATTCTTTCTACCAGGTAGAAAACTTTAATGATGCTTAAGTTTATTATGTTCCCTTTCTTTGTTGTTTGACTACTGCTTCCCAGAGCTAGGACTTTGCAAAGCTAAGAATGTGTCATGAGAGGAATTTATGTTTTTCCTGGCACTGGCAGTTGAATACTCGAGTGAATGAAAGATGGTAGATGGTAAAACATGCTCAAAGTTGTCTTCTTATACAAGTTATAGGTTCACCTTTTCTGCTTGTCTTATTTATTACCCAGCCTATTTGTCTCATTTTAAGATGCCAGCTCTCGTAAGGTAGGTGGATAGACTGACATTACCAGTCTCCACATGCCAAGTAGGCTTGTGCTATAGTTTTAGGGCTGGTTATTTAAAGCAGATATGAAAGGCCCTTATCCCTTTCACATATGAAAGGTGAAGGTAGCACCGTCTGTGTCACTGCCTGTACATTAAAACATGAAGGTGATAAGACTAAGAGAAGAAAAGTTAAATTATCAAGGGAGGCGAGAATTAAAATTTGTTCACCTAGAACGAAAATGCATAACATTGGCCAGCCCTTTAGTGTGCTTATGCTCTAGCAAAAATAACTTCCTTCACCATCAGTAGCAGGAGTTTCCAGGAATGGACATCTTGCATTGTCTGTTTTACATTTACACTTCCGAAATTCCTTTAACAGAATATACTAGTTTATAATATGCAATACCCTAGATGTACGTCTGTGATTAGACACACTGCAGTGTGTCTAATCACAGATGTACATCTAGAGTATTTAGATATCTAGGTTTATTTTGTTTTCCTTATTTTGATTCAATTTTCTAGTCAAGAATTACTGGACATAATGGATGACCACTCTAGAAGAATCAAGATGCTTACTTTAATGTTACTGGTCTATTTTGTCAACTCTGATCTGCCTTCTAGCTTCCTGTCATATATTTTTTCTTTCTGAAGTGATAAGCATGTATTCCAGTTATCTAACGAAAGCCCAGGCATTTTTAAGCCCTGTTCCCTGAACAGTCCTCCTTTCTGTATTTCTGTGTCCCATTGTAATGCTGATAATTAATATGTCCTCCTTCCTATCCAGTGAACATCTGTTGATCTTGGGCAACATCTTAAGATGTTGTGCTGTGAAAGGAGCCATGAGAATAGTTATTGATGCAGAGCAACATGAAAGTAGTTCAATATTATAAAGTTTAAACATTTTTAATTTCACCATGGCATCTTTTAAAACAATAATCATGGAGTAAGATAGATTTCAGAAAGCAGTGCATTTTAGGGATTAAGAAATAGACTTTGGCATCAGACAGGCATAGGTTTGAATCCACATTTCTTTACCATTTATTTTGGCTATGTGATCTTGCCCTTTTTTTACCCATCTAAGCTGTAGTAACTTCATGTTTAAAATGGAATTAATAAAGTACCTACAGAACTTGGTTTCTGTTGGATTCAAGTTATGTTATATCTAGAAAAGTTTGATATAATACTTGGCGTGTTGTAAATCCTGAATATGTGGTTGTTAAGACCAACAGTATTAGATTATTTGCTGATATTTTTTGTTTAACTTTTTGTAGTATAGTTTCTATATAACTTTCTATAAAAAGTTGTAACATACAGTTTCCATCTGCCTATTAACTGATGCCAATGAAATAGTTACAGTCAATATAGAAATGCAATAAACTCAGCCTATAGTCAAGTATTTAACAAGTATTTTGGATTATATGTAGCACTAGAGGCTTCATTAGTAAATATTTGAACACACTTTTTGTTTTGATGAATATTTTTCACTTTGAGTTGCTTCCTGCAGGATAGTGAACTCTTATTGAAAGACTTGTAGGAATGGATTTGGGAATGTAAAATGGCAATTCTTGAATTATAAATATGTTGACAGCATAATTAAACTTTGAAATGGAAAAGTTACCTTGAAATGAAATAGCCAGGATAAGTAAAATGGGAAAGTTTCCTTGAAGAAATTTATACTTTAAAAATCATCTATGTGCACTTTTATAGCAGTGTTCTTGATATGTGTAGAGATGAGGCGATTGTGCATTACCTTTTTAAAAAAGATGACAGTCCCCTAATAGTGTTATGGCTGTGCAGTTTATCAAATGAATCACTTGGTGTGGATATTTAGATTCTTGAGTTGGATAGTGTGAATAGATACATGAAAATATGGGAATCGCTGGAAACATTTTGAAAGGAATTAAATCCTTTATTTAAAGTGATTTAGTCTAAAAATCTTTTAGATTGGAAGTAATCTAAAACTCTTTTAGATTGAAGTTATAAATTTTAAGAGTAAAAATGTTTTAATAAGGCATTTGTATGCAGACAAACTGAGGCTACAACTGCTGTCTAAATCCAATTCAGATTGACACTTTAAAAACACAAAACAATATACAGCAATCACAGCATCTGTTTTAAAATATAGTTTTATTTTTTTCCTAACTGTACCAAACACATGGTCCATGTAAGTCAATTGTTTCTGAGCACCTAAAAACATTTTTTTTTTCTGACATGGACTGAAAACTTGTCATAAACTATAATTGAGAAATAGGAAAAGTTCAGTTTTTTTGTTCACATTTGATGCTGTAAATCCCCTATAATTAATATTTGAAGGTATAAATATAATGATGAATATATTTGCCTGGATCATAAAACAGAAAATAAGTTTAGAATATGGGGCTGCTAGCAATCCTTCATTTATTGCATAATACTGAATGCCTTTCGATAGGTATGCTTGCGTTTGGGATGGGATGAAACAGACCAGGGATTTGGGGAACAGTCTGCTGGACTGTAGCAAGGCCTCATAGGAAGGTTCCAAAACGTAAATGATTGGTATGAAGACTGGCCTTCAGGGAGTCTGGTGAAAGGCTGGGCTAGTGACCATTATGGATAAGGAAACCTGTTATTATGATGCAGGCTGTCATCTTGGAAAGGACACAGAAGATGGCACCATCAGGGTCTAGCTGCTGGCAATGGCTAAAAGTCCAGTTTATACAGAAGTGGGAAAACGGACTTTGGCATCAGATAGTCAGCTTTAAGGACTGTGATTTAGATTAAGAAAGGACCACTTATCTTCAAGTAAGTCAACAAATATGCATTTGGAATAATATGTGCAAGGCATTGAGCTAAGAGTGGTGAGGGTTATAAATATGAATGTGATTTTGTTCCTGCTCACTAAGGAATTTACATAGGGGAGTGTACACAGATGTTCTTGTCCTCTGTGCTGGAAATGCTGATGAGAAGTGCAAAGATAAATAGACAAGAAAAAGAAGAAAGAAGGATGGTTAAGGACAGCCCATATACTCTATAATTAGCTGTTGAAGATAGAAAAAGAAGAAACACTGAAAATTGTTTTTTTTTATATTTGAATCAACTGGCTATGTTCAAATATGGGAGAAGAGTCAAAAGGTATTGTTATAAACTTGTTCAACCTAAAAAGAAATAATTAACTGTCAAAATAGTCATATCCATAAAAGTTATAATTGGACAGCAAAACCCTCTGAGAGGTTATTGCAAAAAATCAGTAAAGTGTGATTACTTGGTATTTAAAATGTGATACTGAAAGTTTCCCTTTTTCTAATGCAGTATAACCATGGATAAAATTACAAGTAAATCTTTTTCTTCAGTAACTGTTACAGGCTTCTTTCTCCTGTGTATTACAAAGTGCATAGCTACTGATGTTTTGAATGGTTAACCCTCAATTTGTCCATGAATTGCCTTTTTATTTTGCATCTCATCTAAATTCATTTTTGGAAAATATTGGTAACATGAACAAGCCCCATTGTACGCCTGTCTAATGAATTGTTTGTATAGTCTATTGCTCTGCATACCATGGACTCAGTAAAAGGAAATTAAGCTCTGTGATGGGGTTATAAATCATTTTGCTGAGATGGATAAGAAAACAGATATCTTTGAATGGATGGGGCCCCTGGGATTCTTAAAAACAGGAATAAACTTGAGTTTTTGTAATGTCTCTCATGTGAATACCTTTGTTGAACTGCTTGTATGAAATATTTTAAATCTTTTAAAAAAAGGACTCCTTAGTTTTGCTTATGCTTTTCAGGACTTACTTTCACAAACATTATTTTAAAATACAATTTGAATGCATTTATTTTATCAATCAATATAAATTATTCAGTGATTCCAAAATTTAATTATCTTTCATATTTAATGAAGGGGCAATTAACACTCGATAATGAATCCTTTTACAAATTTTCATATTTTAAGAACAAAATTTTTGAGCTTTAGAATCTTTGAGATACATTTAAAATGCATACATTTTCGTAAGGTATCTTAACCAAAATTTGGAATATAAAATTTATTAAGTGAATTTTGAAGAATTACATATGTGTGTACAAATGTGTGTATGCATGTATGAATATATAACCTTTCTTTGAAGACAAACAAAATGTGTGGTGTGTACTCGTAAAGCATTCTCCCATCAGTTGGTCCAATTTCCTCTTGCCCCTGGATAGATCTCATGTATGTCTCATTACTTTGTGGGTCACTTTTAGGTAATAGAAAGCCTATGTTCTTAAATTACAAAGAGTCTCAATTCAGTATTTAACATGTCTAGCAGTTCGGTATAATAATCAAAACTGCAAACTTGATTTAAACTTCAGGCTTCTCATCTCTCACAGCTTGGATTTATTGCAGGCCAGTTGCCTGCATGTGGGGAAGGGCAAGGCTAGCTATTTCTCTTCCCTATCTTATGCTTCTACTAGTGTTCTAGCTAGTGTCTGGCTGCTTCAAGGTCGGAGTGGTGAAGAAAAGATAAAAGAGGAAGAAAATTTTACCTTGTATTGTTTTAAATTGGACTTATGTTTAAAGCTGATTCTTTGTTTTGGACACTTTCTCTTCCACCCTCTTGCTAGGGATCACTTACCTCTGTTCCCTTAAACAAAGGGAAATACATACATCTTTATTCTAGCTGGTCACTTACTGCTTCTCAAATCTATATGCATCTGGTGGTAACAACCATAGTTTCTTCTGAGCTCTCATATTCTCTCTGGGTGGCTCTCTTGGACCAGACTTCAGAAGACCGCACACCAGCACTCTCTCAATCATGTAGTCCATCAAAAGCACATTCTTTGACTGAAAAATTTCCAAGAATATAGGCTGATTCTATCACTCAGCTCTTGCCATTAGAGCAGGTGAATAACCCCTCTCTCACTTTTTAGATTTTCTAGGCAAAAGTTAGCCATCATTTTATGATGCCGTTCTGGGAGACCATATATTAAACAGAAGTAAGAAGCAGGCACTCACATTCCTCTCTTTTACCAGGGTTTGGAGCTTTACCATGCATAGATACTCTTTCCCAAATCCTTTTTCTCTTATACTAATGTAGCTTGAGGGTTTAAAAGTCATACATTTTTCAGATACACCCTTTGAAAACTGCAATCTTGGTCTGACAACCAACTTTGGAATTTTGTACTTCAATCAAAATTTACATTTTAACATATTACAATCTCTCATTTTAGGAGAGTTTCGCTTAAGTAATTTTGAATTTTTTCTATTAAAAATGCCATTTTATATAATTTTGCATATCTTGATACTCAGAATATGTGAAGAACATGTGATATAGGAAAATACAAAGGTTCAAGATTTGCTGAAAAAACTTGGAAAGGAACTTATTATTTTTAACATTTGTAATATATCCAATATTTGTAATATATGTATTATAGATGTTTTGCAAAGAGGCCTTTTCAAAGATTGGTTGACCAGAAGTTATTTCTAGTAGACTTACCTAACCTCCTCGTGACTTGAACTAATTTTTATTGATGTGCTTCTTAAAGTTTATGTAAGTTTTGTTTTTAAAATACCTCAAACATTACTTAGCATTTAGTAGGTTATAAATAATAATAGAATAACTCAAGGGCTTCCATTGTTTGTGGAGGAACATCTAGTTGGCAAGTAAAATAACAGTTATTTTTCTACACTTTGATTGGATGTTAGAGAATTTAAGAGTAAGCATCTAGTTAATAGTTATTAACTATTAATAACATGGGTATTATATCAGGAATAAGTTAGTATCGGAGGTAAAGATTTGAGAGCCATATCAATGGAAATTAGGAGACTGGATGATCTCAGAGAGTGGTCTGTGTGGGAGATACCCTCTCTGGTTAGTATAATGGGAAGCCCTCTTTATAGGTAAAGAAACATCATTAGGAGACTACGGTAGAAAAGAGAGATCCAAATGGTTAAGAAAAAAATCCAGGATTGTGGGAGGCTGCTGAAGCCAAACAAATAAAGAAAGTTTCAAGAAGAAAGAAACTAGTAAAAGAGTGAAGGAGAGTGACAAAGAGCATTCAGATTTGACAACAAAGCAGTTAGGGAAGAAGCCCGACTACAGGGCATCAAGAAAATGGAAGCTGAAGGAGGTTTTTCACATCTTTTATTTGGGGGGTGGGGGGGGAAGGGAAGGAATATAAGATATAAAATAAAAGCTAAAAAGGAATGGGGGAAAAAAGTATTTGTTTTTTAAATCAATGACTTATGAACATTTGGAAGAGTAGGTGGCATGTGAGAAATGAAAGTAAAAATAAAATGAAACCATAAACCTATTGAGAGAGATGAAAGTGGGAACAAAGAATCTCTGAAGTAAGAACACATAGGATTTAGAGTTCATTTGAAGAAATCAACTGTAGAAAGGAGGTGAGCTTCTTTGGGGGGGGGGGTGTCTTGGAAGGGACTGTGCAATAAAATATCACAACAAAATATATCTTTCAGAGAGCTACTAGTAGTGAATAAGAATTTCTTTGGGTAGGTAGTAAAGGGAGCAAGAACGTGTATTATTAAACAACTCTCCTATCTGTGCCATTCTGGCACTAGATCATAGAATGGCATTTGGAATGCTCTTTTAAATTCTTTCAGGTAATTTTTTGTTTGTTTCACATTTTATTTTAGAAATATTAGGGCCAGAAATTAAGACAAAATACAAAATAGTTTTTAAAAAAGTAGTTGTTATATTTTTTTGAGAGTTAGTCTTTCTGTGTCAGAAGAATGTAGTAGAATATATTATTTTATAAAATTAAAATATCATGTATTTATATGTAGAACTCATGCAATTTTAAATGATGGAAGCCAATCTTTTTCTCTTGAATTATTTCTACTAGAGTTTAACAGATGCTTCAGATATTTTATTTTAGGCAGTTGGGGAAGTATTAAAGCCTATGTTTTCTTATGATCTTTTTCAGCATTAGGTGTTTTATGGTGTAAATCTTTAAAAATTTAACTTACTTTGGCTAAGCATAATGAAAAGCTACAGGAAACAACCCAGAGAATATTCAGTTTTCAGAGAATGTCTAATTAAGTTATGGTGCATGCATTTATTGAAATATAATATAGTCTAAACTGATATAAACTAATACTTATGATGATTTGGCTTATACTATAAAGTGAAACGTCTGGTTATCTGTTGTGGTATAACAAACCACCCTCAAACTTTTTAAAACAATAATTTATTTAACTTATGATTCTGTAATTCTGTAGTTTGGGCAGAGCTTGTTGGGGAAGGTTTCTTTCTCTCTATGTGGCATCACCCAGGGAGTCTCAATGGAGGGCTCGAGCATCCACGTCTAAGACTGCTTTCTTAGGTGGCTGGCACATTGGTGCTGGCTGTCATCTGGGTGCTCAGCTGGGGTTGAAGGAGAAGTCCTTAACTCCTTTCCGTGGGCTGCTTGGCTTCCCTTATGACATGGTGAGAGAGTTCCATGAGCAAGTGTCCAAAAGGAACCAGGCATATGCTCTATCACCTTTTTAGCCTGAGAAGTCCTGCCATCATTTCTGCCATACTCACAAGTCAGCCAAGATTCAAGGGAAGGGAACATATGAGTAGATCCTACCACTCTATGAGTCAAAGGCACATTGTAAAGAGTATATGGGATGGGAGATGTTATTGCAGCCAGTTTTGGAAAATGCAGTCTGTCACATTAAGTGAAAAAAGGATACAAAATGTTGGCACAGCAGTGATTACAATTACATAATCTTTATCACATAAAATAGTGATAAGACCTATATATTCCTGTAGAAATAATATTTGGGAGGGAAATCCACAAACATTTTTATCATGGTCTGATGCCAACATTTAAAAAGTGATTTTATTATATAGCATATCATAAATTAAAAGTATAGATATAAATCACTTGTTTATTTTAAATAAAAATATAAAATAAAATGAATACCATGTATCTACCATCTAACTTCATTAATAGCAAAGAAAAAAAATACAAGGTTTTGGAGATACCTCCCTCATTATTTTTCAAACTTTTCCTAAAGTTGCCATTTTAATATTTTTTAAAAAGACCACAATTGAAAGTAAAATAAAATATTCCCTAAGGTCTAAACTGGCACCAGGTACTTAAGACACAAAAAGTGGGTGCTTCTGTCAGGATGGTTCCATTTACTCTTTCACTTGATTGGGGCATTAAAATCTGGTTTTTCTTAGACATTTTACTTTTCAAAATATTCTTGCCTTTAGACACATCCATTCTTGTTTGTGAAGTTTCAAATTAATTGATAAAAATTTAAAAAATCTGCCATATTTTTTGTTAAAGTTGAATTCCCACTTCAGAATGTAGGTATTACTCAGTTAAGATGTGTAATACAAATGTGATTTGATTTTTAATTTTCTTTTGGGGAAGTCTTGCAGTCTGTCTCACTTCTTTTATGGCTTACACACTTTTAATGCCTAGGATGAAGCATTTGTTAATTTCCTCTTTCCTGTATTTGCATCCTGCTTTTTTTTCCCCTCTAAACTTTCTATATGACAGAGTTCCTCTAAAAGAGAAAAACATCCCAGTAAGGCAGTGCCTTACTGAAATGAAAATTTTAAATGTTTTTCTCAACAGTTTATCCTTACACTTAATGGATCTGGAAAAACAAAACAAAACAGCAAAATAAGTCCAAAGGGAGTACAAGGAGGGAAATAATAAAGATCAGAGAAGAAATAAATGAAATAGAGACTAAAAAGATCAATGAGACCATCAGCTGTTTTTTTGAGAAGATAGGTAAAATCGACAAACCTTTAACCAGACTCATCAAAAAAAAGAGAGAGGACCCAAATTAATAAAATCAGAAATGAAAGAGGAGATGTGACAACAGTCACCACAGAAATACAAACAAACAAACAAACAAACAAAAACAACAACAACAACAACAAAAAGAAATGAATATGAGCAACGATACACCAACAAATTAGACAATGTGGAAGAAATCGACAATTTTCTAGAAGTATACAACCTTCCAAGGCCAACTCAAGAAGAAATGGAAAATCTGAATAGACTGATTACTACCAGGGAAATTGAATCAGTAAACTACAAGCTCCCAACAAAAGCCCTAACTGATGACTTTACAGGTGAATTTTACAAAAAATTCAAAAAAGAATTATCACCTATTCTTCTCCAACTATTCCAAAAGTCCAGAAAGAGGGAAATCTCCCAAACTCTTTTTATGAGGCCACTATCACCGTGATCCCAAAATCAGACAAAGATATTACAAAAAAAGAAAACTACAGGCTGATATCCCTAATGAGCATAGATGCAAAATACCTTAACAAAATCTTAGCAAACAGAATTCAGCAATACATTAAAAAGATGATACACCACAATCAAGTGGGATTCATTCCTCGTATGCAAGGTTGGTTCAATATCCACAAATCAATTAATGTGATACACCACATTAACAAAATGAAAAATAAAAATCATATGATCATATCAATAGATGCAGAAAAAGCATTTGACAAAATCCAGCAGCTATTTATGATAAAAACTTTTAAGAAACTAGGAATAGAGGGACCATATCTCAACATAATAAAGGCCATATATGATAAACACACAGCTAACACCATACTCAATGGGAAAAATGTAAAACTATTCCCCTTTCGATCAGGAACAAAGCAAGGTTGCCTACTTTCTCCACTTCTATTCAACATAGTGCTGGAAGTTCTAGCCACAGCAATCAGAAAACAAAAAGAAATAAAAGGCATCCAAATTGGTGAGGAGGAAATAAAATTGTTATTATATTAAGATGACATGATACTATATACAGAGAACCTCAAACACTCCACCAAAAAACTATTAGAACTGATAAATAAATTCAGTAAAGTAGCAGGATACAAAATTAATATTCAGAAATCACTTGCATTTGTATACACCAATAATAAACTATCAGAAGGAGAAATTAAGAAAACAGTCCCATTTTCAATTACTTCAAAAATTATAAAATACTTAGGAATAAATTTAACCGAAGAAGTAAAATTCTTTTACTTAGAAAATTATAAGACACTGAAAAGAGGAATTAAAGAAGATACAAATAAATTGAAACATATACCAGGCTCATGGATAGGAAGAATTAATGTAGTTAAAATGTCCATACTGTCTAAGGCAATGTACAGATTCAACACAATTCCTTTAAAACTACCAAGGACATTTTTCACAGAAATAGAACATATGATCCTAAAATTTATATGGAACCATAAAAGAACCCAGATAGCCTTGGCAATTTTGAGAAATAAGAACAAAGTGGGAAGTAGAACGATACCTGACATCAAATTATACTACAAGCCTATAGTAATCAAAACAGCATGATACTGGCATAAAAACAGACACATAGATCAATGAAACAGAATAGAGAGCCCAGAAATAAATCCATGCCTATATGGTCATTTAATCTACAACAATGGAAGCAAGAATTTTCATTGGGGTAAAGACAGTCTATTCAATAAATGGTGCTGGGAAACCTGGACAGACACATGCAAAAAAATGAAGCTGGACCACCTCCTTACACCATATCAAGAATACATTAAAAATGGATTAAAGACTTAAATGTAAGATCTGAAACCATAAAACTCGTAGAAGAAAATATAGGAAGAAAGTTTGCAGACATTACCCTTAGTAATATTTTTACTGATATATCCCCTCAGACAAGGGAAGTCAGAAGAGAAAAAATAAAAATGGGATTATGTCAAATTGAAAAGTTTCTTCACAGCAAAGGAAACCATCAATAAAACAAAAAACCATCCTACTGAATGGGAGAAGATATTTGTCAATGATATATCTGATAAGTGGTTATTATCCAAAATTTATTTAAAAAGTCATTCAACTCAACACCAAAAAAAACCAAACAGCCAGTTGAAAAATGGGCAGCAGACATGAAGAGACATTTTTCTAAAGAGGACATACAGATGGCAAACAGACATATGAAAAAATTTTCAACCTCATTAATCATTAGAGAAATGCAAATAAAAACCACAATGAGATATGTCCTCACCCAGTCAAAATGGCTATCATCAATAAATCAACAAACAACAAGTGCTGGTGAGGATGCAGAGAAAAGGGATCCCTCATACACTACTGGTGGTGTTGTGGATTGATGCAGCCACTATGGAAATCAGTATGGAGGTATCTCAAAAAACTGGAACTCATTATGACCCAGCAATTCCACTCCTAGGTATCTATCCAGAGAAATCCAAAATACTAATTTGAAAAAATTTATGCACCCGTATGTTTATTGCAGCACTATTCACAATAGCCAAGACATGGAAACAACTGGAATGCCCATCGATAGACGACTGGATTAAGAAACTGTGGTACATTTATACAATGGAGTATTACTCGGCCATAAAGAAGAATGAAATCTTACCATTTGCAATGATATGGATGGACCTAGAGAAGATTATGCTAAGTGAAATAAGTCAGACAGAGAAAGACAAATGCCATGTGATCTCACTTGTATGTGGAATCTAAAGAATAGAATAAGTGAACAAACTAATCAGAAAGTCTCAGAAATATAGAGGAAAAACTGAGGGTTGCTAGATGGGGGTGGAGGGTGGGGATGAGGGACAAGGTGAGGGGATTAGAAAGCCCAATCAGTAACCACAAGATTGCCACAGGGATATGAAAGACAGTTTGGGGAATATAATCAATAATGTAAAGATTTTGTAGGGTATCCAATAGACACTTGTCTTATTAGGGAGACCACTTCATGGATGGTGTAGGTGCCTGACCACTGCGGTGTACACCTGAAGCTGAAGCTGAATAACAATGAATATCAACTATAATTATATGCATAATATATATGGACTATAATTATATTATATATCAACTATAAATATATATATATATATACAGACACACACACACACAGAATGTGGAGTACAGCATAAGGAATAGAGACAGTGGAAATGTAATGGCTGTGTGTGATGTCAGAGGGGTAGTAGATTGGAGGGGGGTTATCACTTTGTGAGGGGTATAAATGCCTATTACATTGTTTTGTACACCTGAAACTAAAATAATAAGAACAATGCTGAAGCTTATAGACAATGCAAGAATCTTAAAAGCAGCAAGAGAAAAGCAGTTCGTTACCTACGAGAGAGTTCCCATAAGACTGTCAACTGATTTTTCAACAGAAACTTTGCAGGCCAGAGGGATTGGCATGAAATATTCAAAGTGATAAAAAGCAAGGACCTAACACCAAGAGTACTCTACCCCACAAAGCTATCATTTAGAATCAAAAGACAGCTAAAGAGCTTCTCTGACAAGAAAAAGCTAAAGGAGTTCATCACCATCAAATCACTATTACAAGAAATGTTAGAATGACTACTTTAAGATGAAAAAAAGGTCAAAAATAGGAATAACAAAATAGCAATAACTACCAATAATTACTTTATTTTTAATTTTTATTTTTTTGTTTCAGGTGAACAAAACAATGTATTAGACATTTATCATTTATATCCCTCACACAGTGATAACCCCCCTCCCCACATCTACTACCCCTCTGATATCGTGTACAGCCATTACATTTTCATTGTCTCTATTCCTAATGCTGTACTCTGCTTCTTGTAACTATATATACGTATGTATATATGCTCCAAATGATAGGGTGGCTGAATGGATAAGAAAACAAGACCCTTATGTATGCTGCCAGAAGGGACTCACTAGGTTGAAAAACACACTGGTTGAAAGTAAAGAGGTGGAAAAAGATATTTCATGAAAATGGAAATAAAAACAGCTGGAGTAGAAATACTTATAGCAGACAAACAAGTCTTTAACACAAAGGCTATAACAAGAGACAAAGAAGAACCCAGTGATTGTTTTTCGGGAGATTTATCTGAAGAAACCAAAACACTGCTTCAAATTGACATGTGCATCCATATGTTCATTGCAACACTGTTTACAATAGCCAAGATATGGAGGCAACATGATTGTCTGTCAATGAGTGAATGGATGAAGAAGAGGTGTTACATACATACAAGGCAATATTACTCAGCCATAAAAAAGAAGGAAATCTTGCCATCTGCAACAAGATGGATGGACTTAGAGAATATTTTGCTGAGTATAGTAAGTCAGACAAAGACAACTAACAAATGATCTCATTTATATGTAGAGTCTAAAAAACAAAATAAACAAAATGTAAATAAACTTACAGGCACAGAGAACATTTTGATGGTTGCTACATGTGAGGGGGATTGGACAGGTGGGTGAAAAAGGGGAAGGGATTGAGAAGTAGAAAGTGGTAGTTACAAAATAGTCATGAGGTTGTAAAGTATAGCATAGGGAATATAGTCAATAATATTGTAATAACTCTGTATGGTGTTAAATGGTACTAAATTTATCAGGGTGATCACTTTGTAAGTTCAGAGCATTTATTCAGAAGGATTTTTGTCCATTCTCATTTACTTTATTAATTTGTCAAGTCAAACAGATACCATCAAGTAAAAGCAGACTTCTCCCATCTCTTTTTCACTAATTACTTTTTAGCTAGAATATCCCTTCTTAAATTGAAGAAACTATGCATGACCACAAATGAAGCGTATTGGCCTTCCAATATATGTACAGATTGTGTATTTTGCCTTGCCTCATTAGTGGGCTGTCTATGGAGATGTGCTTGAGGACCCCTCTTCAGCCTTAATGTCTGCAGAGTCAGCTTTTCTGTTCACTATGCTAACTGAATTTTACATGTGGACCGTTACTCTATGCTGCATATATTAAGATAAAATTTGTCATTGTTATGCTCTTTTGCATAAACAAGACATAGGGTAGAATACTAGTCTTAGGCAATATTCATATACATTTAATATAAAACAAAGTGAAGTTAACCGGAAATTTAATCGTTCCCCTGCTTTCTGTCTTTTTAGTTGACCATTTAGATGTTTCTCTCCAGTCTTTTACTTTTCATCTGTAACTATAACTTGTTAATTGGATTGAAACGTGTCTCAACCGTTAGGAAAGCATTTTCCCCCCTTTTTTTGCTAGACCCCATGCTGTTATTCTTCCTTCTTGATCAACTTCAATGAAAATTCATAATACATACTCTGGCATTGCCTGTAAGGAAAACACAGCTCAGTTATGTCCTTTAGCTAAAAGTCTCCCTGGGGATTTCTGACATTGGGAAAAGTCATAGATATGATAGACAAAGTGTTAACTCGAGAGTAGTAAAGAACTTAAATCTTTAGTGGGTGGCTTGTTCCAGTTCACCTCTATCATGGGAAACCATGAGCATTTTAAACAATGTGTACTAGAAAGTGACATGTGTCCTGTTATCTGGCACTTGACAATGCATTACATATCTTTTTTTCTTTAGTCTGCATGTTAGGAAAATTAGCAAGTATTTGTAAGCTCAGGAAAGCTCTGTGCACATTCCATATAGCATATCTTATTAAGTCTATGGTGAGCAGTTCCATGACAGCATATGTTAGACAGGGTCAGGGCAAAAAACTACATCTACCTGGACGTTGCACTGGCTATGCATCCCTATGGAGGGGCCAAATTAGGCAATGTGTCTTTAACGGAAAATCTAAAGATAATCATCGTTGACATTTAGTGAGTATTGCTATGCTCTAGGCTCTTTTCTAAGTGCTTTATAGGTATTACCTCATTTATTTTTCAAAACTCTTTGAGGTACTGATATCATTATCCCCATTTTGTAGCTGGGGAAACTGAGGCAGAGAGCGGTTAAGAAGCTTTTTCAAGGTCAGATGGTTAGAAGAATGATAGAGCCAGGATTTGAACACCGGTAGTCTGACCCAGGGTACCTCACTGTGTTATGTTGCCTCTCAGGCTAAGGGTGAGGTCAGAGCCTGGTGTGTTAAATGTGGAGAAATAGGCAAAACCGTAAATCCAAGAGCATATATTGGGGGGTAATGTTCAGATAATCACATCCAGTGGTGAGCAGAACAGGTGTCCTCAAGAATGTTTTGTTGGGGTGTCGATATGTAGATGGCCCACCCCAGGAGGGAGGTGTGATATCACAATATGCAGGCTGCAGTTTGCAGATAGATGGGATCTAGCACAAAGATCTATAGGGAGCCAGAGGATGGATCTACACAGAGCAAACCCTTAACCCAAGAACAGATGTGTCCTTTTCCTGGCCTCTTTCTAAAGCCACTTCTTAGTATGAGCATATGACATTGGCAGAGGTGTCCTAGTCATTCTCCTCAGCAGGTGCAGGTGATGGCAGCTAATGTCTGGAGCCTCCAGGGCCATTACATTTTTAAGAGATAAATTGCTCCTCATTACTCTTATAGCCTGAATACATGGAACTCTGTGCATGCTCTGATATTACTTGGCTTAATGTGAGTTCTCAGTAAATGTGAAACAATCCTGACCTTTTAGAAAAAAGATTAACCTGGTTGTCAGCCATAAATACTAATGTAATATTCTTGGACTTCCAAATAAAATACCAAACACACAGTTGTTTACCAAACTTTTTTTAAATTGAGCCTGATTTCCCTTGTTTCAACTATAGAAAGTTTAAGCTCCTTCCTTTATGGGTAAGCTGTACCTGCTTTGTGTATGAGGGAAAATGGACTCAAACCTGGGGCTATATAAACTAACAATTTCAAATGCCCTTGCTAGGTACTTTCTATGCATTATATCACTTATTCCTTACACCAACCCTGGGAATTAAAGCATATTCACTCCTACTTTTAAGTGGAGAAAAGTGAAGCCCAGAGAGATTGAGTAACTTGCACACAGTTGCATAGTTAGTAAGCATTGAATCTGGGATCAGGTCTGAGGAACACCCAATCCTTTGCTTTTGTTATCTCATCTCTAGGTATTGAGAAACAGACAACTGTAACATTTCAAAACTGAAGAATCTACCAGTTTCCTTTTGTATAACAAAGGGATATTCCAAGCTCATTAGAGAACTAGCCTGTAGCACTTATTGGTACAACTTGTACAAACACTAAAATTGAGAGTGGGATCCTTTTCTTGTTCCCATTGCCATAAGCTTTAAGCCCAACACTTAACAGACACTCTTCATCCTGAGAATTGAAAATTCATAGACACTGTTCCATTCCTCTCATTTCTTCTAAGCTGCTCTGGCTTAGATCCAAACAAGCTCCCTATGCCTCCTCCAAACCCAGAGGCTGTGCTATCAGGTTGTGCACGTCTTCCAGAGTGGACATTAGTACTGCTGTAAGTATTGTTATGTTTCCTCTCAGGCTAACCTCTTTATGAGGGTTTAAAGATGGGCACAATGCCAGATTCCTCCTTTAGCATGAATTCTAGCTTGTAATTATTCCTAACCATCATCTATTGTAAGGCCAGGTGACATTAACCTTTTACATAAAGTTTTCTGGCAGGAAAGTTTTTGCTTCTACTTGAGGTTGAGAGTACATCTTTATCTGTACTCATTACAGTGCTCATTAAAGTTTCTCTAAGAATCCCAGAACCCCCATGTGCCTCATGATGCCTCAACATGCAGGAGTATCATCATGCATGGGGTATCATCATCATCGTCATCTTTGTAACTTCTATCTTTTTCTATGATACTTTTAGTACCATGGACATTAGTTCAGGATAAGGCATGATGAATATTCCCTGCACAAGCCATGCCTATACTCTCTTCCTAGGAAAAACTCCTTTTTATTTAATGCTTGAGAAAAACCCAGTCAGCTCTGAGTCCAGTTTAGGTATCTCCATTCTATGAAGAATTTGCTAATTCCTAACTTAAATTAGTCTATTTATCCTCTCTTATCTCTTAGGTCTGTCTACAGACCACACCTTGTTAACTCCTATTTTTGCTTCCTTTTCTAGATAGTCTTCAACCTTCCAAATTGTAGATAATAAGGGGGCAGGTAGAAGAAGATGTGATTATGTATCCATTTCACTTCCTCTGGTTCTGACCAAATAACAGGCTTATCAGAATCAGGGACTTCGTAGCACACAGATCCAGTTTAACCCTTTTATAAATAATGAAATTCTTTTCTTTATTCTGCTGTACAAACCTCTCCCAAACCCTTACCCAGCCTTCCCCCAAGGTGAAGCTCCACTTGTAGTTACAAAATATTTCATTCATATGTGTTATTTCACTTTGTATTATAATTATCATTTCCAGGGCAACCAGGAGTGAAGTTTTGGGTTTACCAAAATCTTTGCTTGGTCAAATTCCAAAATACCTTCTTGGCTCCTCTCATTCCTATGATTAAAAGAATGCAAAATATTTCACTGTTCTGTCTATTCTCTGTGTTCTCTGTCTAACTGTAAGATTTCCTGGATTTGTGCACACATCCCTAAAATAAGTAACTTTGGCCTCTAGGTTATTTGCCTTCTCTCATACAATAGAGATCCAGTTGCATACTGGCATGCACCTTATAATGGTGATGCTTTGGTACCCAGTACCGTGCATGACACAATAGTCGCTCAATGCCTGTTTATACAATGTCGGAAAAATCTAAATATTCAGAATCTGAGACATTTACAGTGGTGCCTTTTGATAGTTTTCTCCCTTTCTGAGAAGAATAGAAATGTTGAAGACATTCTACAGACTAGGCTGTAAGAGTGTTTGTTTTATTTCAGGAGACCTGACTCATACAGTTCCAGTCTTCCATACAGTGCCTTGCACAGCGCCGGACACACAGTCAGCCCCGAGAAGCACAGAGCTACGGCACTATGGCCAGTTTGAATTCTTTTAGTGACCTTATACTGCAGGAAAACTTCCCCTATGTGTTTCCCCTTTACTCTCACACTACTACTACTACACTCAAAATGTGTCCGTTTTCTCCCCACACCAAGCAGTTCTCTGAGATACCAGCTGAGTGTTCTACAAGTCAGTTCAATTCTTACACTAACTGGAATTAGCAAGGACCCCACAGATTAAGGGCTTTGTCCCATAAGACTGCCCCCACTTCAGGTGCCAATTGCAAGTAGTAGGTGTCCAGAGTTACCCACTTCTGTTTGACTTGACTATAAGTCAGAGTTTCCCATGATGCACCACACCTGATTCAGTTGTTTGTTAGAATAGTTCACAGAATTCAGGGAGACACTGACATCGATCAGTTGATGATATAATAAATGACGTGACAAAGGATTCAAATGAACAACAGACAGGTAAAGAGATATATTGGGCAAGGTCCAGAAGGACCCCAAGCACAGGAGCGTCTTCCGTCCCTGTGTAGGTGTGGTGCACCACCATCCAAGCACATAGATGTGTGCACCAACCCAGAAGCTCTCCCAACCCTGTACTATTGGGATTTTATGGCGGCTTCTTCAGTAGCCATGGTGAATTATTAACTCCATTTCTAGCCTCTTCTCCCATCTCTGGAGAATGGAGAGTAGGGCTGAAAATTCCAAGCTTCTAATCATGATTTGGTCTTCCTGGTGATCCAGCAGCTATCCAGGAGCCAACCAAGTGTCATTTCATTGGAACAAAAGACAAATGCTACAGTACTCAGGAAATTCCAAGGGATTTAGGAGCTCTGTGTCAGGAACAGGCGTCAAAGATTAAATGTGAACCAAAGATGCTCCTATTGCTCTTATCATTTTTGAAATTACAGGGGTTTTAGAAGCTCTGTGTCAGGAACTGAGGTTAATGACTAAATGTGAGAATGAAAAGATTCTCCTACCACCCCTATTTACAAGGGTTTTAGGAATTCTATATCAGAATCCAGGCGCAGAGACCAGTATATATATTTCTTAATATTTCACAAGTTTATTTCTAAGAAAATAAGAACAAGTTATTCAAAACACTACCTCTGTCCCAGTATAAGAAAATAATTTTTTTTTCATGACACCCAGAGATTTGGGGCTGGAAAACTCCTGCATCATATAATTGAACAATTTTCATAAACCAGACACTTTATTGCTGGAGAATATCTATTTTCTATTATTTCACAATACCTTAATTACCTATTTCCTGTCCATCATATTTAGAACATTATTCCTCATTCTCCACAGTGTAAGATGAGAAAATCAGCACCTCCACCTGTCCTTTCTTTTGACGTCCCAACTTCTATATCATTACTTTTTCTTTGCCATAGCTTATAAATTTTACATTCTTTCCCACACTTATAATGAGATTGTGCTTTGATTATAGCATTTATACTGTATTATATAAATATTATTTCTGGCAGAAGTAAAGTTTGAGTTTTTCATATCTGAAAAGTTTTGAAAATCTTTTTATTGTACCTCCATGATTGACTGATTTTGTCTGGGACTAGAATTCTAAGTTCAAAATCATTGTCTCAGAATTTTTCTGTCATTTGCCTTATTGTTGCTGATAAGAAAGCTTAGGTAAAGTTAATTCTTTACTGTTCGTAGGCTATCTGATTTATGTTTGTGTTGTTTTGTTTTGCTTCTTAGTGGAAAAAATTAAAATCTCTTTTTCTTTTGTGTTCTGATACCTTGGGGTTATATGAGGAGTGCTTTTTGTTTTTTGCATTCATCCTATTTGGCACTCAGTGGACCATATGTAAATCTGAATACCTTTGTCTTTTTGAAGCGCTAACATTTTTTGTACTACTCTTCATTTGATGAATTTATCCTTTTTAAATTGTAATTTTTAAATTTGATTGCCTATATTGCTCATTTTTTGTCTTTTTCCTTCAACTCTGCCTTTTGCTCTGTGTTCTAGGTTTCATAACTTTTTATTCTAGCCTTTCCATACACCCCTTTATTTTTTTTTTTCTAGGGCAGTAGGTCTGCTTTACTTCTTGCCCACTACCATCTAAAATGAAGAGGGTCTTTTTCTAAGGTGATACTCTACCCTAAGAGTCCTCCAAATAATTCACTAAATTTCTTTAGAATAAAGGTCACACACTGGCAGTGAGAATGCATGTTATTTTTTGTTTTAAATTTGAATCAACCTTTGAAAAAATAAGATATTTTTTACAAAACTAAGTTTGTGGCTCCTCTTAAAATATCTGTAGCTATGACAACAATCATCTGGGACAGTAACATAGCTACCTCATTGAGATGAAAGCTGTTTCCTGTGCAGTCTGGCATAGCCTCCACAACTCTCTTTTGTTTGCCCAACACTGGGCTGAGTGCTGATTGCTATTTGGTATTATGCTAGAGTTATAAGAGGATGACTTCTCTGTCTGCCTCACCCAAATTGTACTTTTGTTTTTTTTAATTAAAGTGTATTGGGGTGTCAAGTGTTAGTAAATAAAGTTACATAGATTTCAGGTGTACAATTCTGTATTACATCATCTATATATTACATTGTGTGTTCACCACCCAGAGTCAGTTCTCTTTCCATCACCATACATTTGATCCCTTTTACCCTCATCTACCAGCCCCTCCCCCTATATCCTCTGGTAACCACTATACTATTGTCTGTGTCTATCCCCTGGTAACCACTATACTATTGTCTGTGTCTGAGTTTCTGTTTCTTCATTTGTTTGTCTTGTTCTTTTGTTGTTTTCAGTTTTACATACCACATATCAGTGAAATGATATAATTCTCGATTTTTCCTGTCTTATTTCGCTTAACATTATAATCTCAAGATCCATCCATGTTGTCGCAAATGGTACTATTTCATCTTTTTTATGGCAGAATAGTATTCCATTGTGTAAATATACTACAATTTCTTTATCCATTCATCTACTGAAGGACACTTTGGTTGTTTCCATGTCTTGGCCACTGTAAATAAAGCTGCAATGAACATTGGAGCACGTGTGTCTTTATGGATAAATGTTTTCAGATTTTTTGGGTAGATACCCAGGAGAGGGATTGCTGGGTCATATGGTAATTCTATTCGTAATTTTTGGAGGAAGTTCCACACTGCCTTCCATAGCAGCTGCACCAATTTGCATTCCCACCAACAGTGTATGAGGGTTCCTTTTTCTCCACAGCCGCTCCAACACTTGTTACTATTTGTCTTGTTGATGATAGCCATTCTAGCTGTGGTGAGGTGATATCTCATTGTGGTTTTTATTTGCATTTCTCTGATGTACTATTCCTAGAACAGTTCTTGGTACTAGCAATACTGAAGAACTTTTTATTGGCAAAATTGCTATTAATTTCCCTATCATAGGAGGAAAACAAACAAAAAAAAGAGAGGCTGAGTGTTTTAAGAAAATGGAAGAGATCATATTTTATTGTGGGCATGGAGAATATTTAAAGTAAATCTGTTATCCCAGGTTCCAGAATGTCTTCTTTACTCATTTTCACTTATTTAAGTTACCTGCTTGTCCCTAACTCCTCTCCCCCACCATATCTGAGTGTACTGTTCTTGTTTAAGAGCTTCATTCCAAGGATAAGCACTGCTGGAATCTGCAGTGTGGTCTGATTCATGAATCTTTCCTGTGATGGTCCTTTAATTCATCACTTCCATTTCTCCCCCTCCTCTCACTTCTGCACTTGCTCTCAGCTAACTCGGCTCGAGCCCCTCTGGAGCAATAAATGAACAATGGTGTCAGCTCTGTATCAGCCATGAAGGTATGTACCTTCTTCCTTTCAAAAATGTGTCTATGGTAGCCCGCCTCTATAATGGCCCTTTCTGATTCCTACCTCCTGCTAGTCACACCGTATGTAGTTCTCTCCCACATCAAACCAGGGTTCATCTGTATGACCAATAACAGCAAATGACAGAAGTGTTGGTATGTCACTTGCAAGATTAGGTTATAAAAGAACTCAGCTTCCATCTTGGATACTCTCTCTCTCAGTCACACGCTTTCTCTCTCTTGGATCACTCACTCTGGGGAAGCCATCTGCCTATCTCAGGACATTTAGGCAACCTATGGAGAGGCTGACATTGTGAGAAATGGAAGCCTCCAGCCAACCGCCAACAAGGAACTGAGACCTGTCAAGAACAATGTAAATGAGCTTGGAAGTATATTAACCAGCCCCTTTCAAGTTTCTGATGCCTGCAACACCATTTAGCAGCTCAATGGAAACCTCATGAGAGACCTGAGCATTAGCCACCCATCTAGGCCACCCCTACATTCCTGACTCTCAGAAACTATATGAGATAATAAGTGCTTGTCATTTTAATCTGCTAAATTTTGAGGTAATTTTTTTATATAGCAATAAATAACTAATAAGTATTCAAAATGTTCAGCTGATTTCACCAACTTTCCATTATTAGTGCTCTTATACTTCTCCTGTTTTTAGAAGAAGTGGTACATAAATAATAAATATACGATTAACAATCGAGGAACAGATCTAGAGAATTGGAGTAATGTACACAAGGTTCAACTTCAAATACAGACAGATCCAACACTTGGACCCCAGTCTTCAGGACTTGCAGTGCGGAGCTCCTTCCACTAATAAACGGGAGCGTGGAAAGATGCCTTCCTGTGCTGGAGATGGCTAACATTAGAATATTTGGTGCAATGTCACTTTCACCATCTCCGTGACTGCTATAGTTATGTGTACTTTTGTAGTGTTTATCCACAGAATATGGCTCAGACTAAGAATCATATTAAATAATGATTCAAATTTGGTGAAAATATTTGAAGTCATTTCTTTAATATTTTATTCAGCCTAGTCAAGTTTATTTGGCAGTAGAGTTTTAAGTGTAACTCTCCAGAATATCATTAGAAAGTATGATTCTTATACTGACTTTATTTTTTATATAAAATTCTTCTCCATAATATGTTAAATAAAAATAATTCACACGTTTCTTTAAATATGAGATTATATTTTAAAATACATTTTCTTTAGTGTTACTTAGGCGTTTAGGAAACAATAGCTTTTATATTCAGTGTCAATTTAAATAATAGCAGTGATTAACCGAATAGCCATTTTTCATTCCTATCATTACTCTGATTTAATGTCTGATGGAGAAAGTTTTCCTAGAGACAAAATCTTGTCAAAAATAGCTTAAAGAGCCCTTTGTGGCTCCTTTGTTCTGCTTAAGGTCTTCTTTTTTATGGTCTCACAATCCTTTTGTAGGTAACGCACCAACTTTCCAGTTTTTTCCATTGCATTATCTAACATAGATTTGCTGGGATGCAGTCCCCTGATTCATTCCAAAAGCTTGAATTATGGCAGGAAATATGTTAACAATTTTGTCTTAGCATCATCTCCAGAGTTTGGGTGTCCTACAAACAGAACCTGAGAAAGAGACTTGGGTGCACGTAATTTAATGAGGGAAGGCTCTCAGAAGAAGGGGAGGGAGGGAAGTAGGACAAGGTGAAGAAGGAGCTAAGCGAGATTAGGTTATAAATCAGTTATAGCCCAGCTTCAGCATGATACTATGGGTATCTGTGAATTGTACCGCAGAGTTGGTCCTACATTGAGGCAACGGGCTGGCGTTTCATACTCCTGTAGTCAGTCATTGGTTTTAGTGCATTTCTTCAGCAAAGGGGGCAGCTGGAAGACATTAGCAGTTAATAGTTATAGCTGGTAGGTGCACTGGCCAGTGAAGAGGGTTTGACTAGGGCACCAACAGTCTGCACTATGCATTATATCTCAGAGTTTTTGTTCCTCATTCATTATTCAACAAGAATTTAGGTGCCTATTATACATAAGGCAATTGTGCTGGATATATGACAGTGAAAGCTACAGTACTTTCACTCAGATAAACTAGCAAACAAAGAATTCTAATATGGTAGTATGCGTTCAAACAAGGGCAAATAGCAGGGGTAAGATGTCGCTGTTCTAGTGTTGGAAATGGAAATGGATGAAAGTCTTTCCAGGCAGAGGGTGTGGCATTTTTAAATACAGGCAAGGCAGCATGGTGGTGATCATGGGAAAGTGGACAGGCTTTGACAGATGTATCAAAGGTTCTGCATTTGTGAGTAAGGTGAGAGAAACATACAGAACTGGACAGATTCAGTTATGGTTTTTCTTAGACTGAAAAAGTTAGAGTTCCTTAATGGCAAGCAATAGAATCCAACCTGTTAATAGGAACAAAAGGATCATATTGGAAGACTAAGTGCTCACAGACATCATACTTGAAGGAAAACTTGAGGAACCAGCTTAGAGAAGAGCAAAGGCTAAGCTTCTGTGTAGATCAAGGTGTCAGGTTCTAATGAACAGCCTCAATAAGGTTATGCCATTAGAATGCCTCAGCCTGAACTTTATTCAGTCTTTTGTCACTCTGCTCAGTACTTACATTCTAAGGAGAGGGCATCTTATTGGTCACATTTTTTGTCACCTTTCTATGCCTTAGCAAAAATAGATGTACCGTGATTGAAGATCCTACCAAGGTAGCATCTAACTGTAGTGTCATAAATTTCCAAGGAAACTCAAGGTACTGTTACTAGAAGAAGTGGGGTGAATTCTGGGCAAACCAAAACACATAATTTCTACTATATGTACCATGTAACAGAATTTGGATTTTATCCTGAATGTGATAATGACTAGACATAATCCTCTCTAGGGATAGGAGGAACAGGTAGATTTGACTAGAGGGCCAGATCAAGCAGGAGCGGTAAAAGGTTGATTGGAACAAGGGCTCCATCCTGCAATGGCAGGAAGTAGCAGGGTCAGTAGGGCAGGTCCAAGCTAAGAGCCTGAGAGAGTCAAGAGAGAAGCAAGAGAGACAAGACTATTACTCTCATATTCAAGGGGCAAGAATAGGATGATAATGGCAAAAGCCAGAGTCAGGAGCCAAATAGAAAAGTGATTAGATGAAGTGGAGAGGCATGAAACTCAATCATGTATATTTTGACAAGAAATGAGAAAGGGCAAAAGACAGCCTTTGTCCTGGGTCTGCTTCCTGGTGTGCAGCCAGGTACTGGAGGGGGACCACAGAGGATAGCACACTGTCTCCAATGTTAAAATTAGAACGGGCCCTAAGATATCATTCAGGGAGTTTGGATTTCACCTTTTTTGAAGTTCCCCCATTATCTCTACCACCAGGATCCTGATTCTTATATTGAGTTTATTTTTATAGCAGATTCTACTGTAACCAAGTTCTGTTATATCTTGGAAAGGGTTTTGGTGTTCTTTTAATACTTCAGAGTGATTTTGAGCTATATTTATGGCAGTGTGTATCTTACCACTTAGTTCTGAGGACATAAAACATACTACAAGCTAGGGAAACATAAGGCAGAATTTTGTAATACAAGTGATAGTGGAGTAATTGAATAATTGGAAGTACTCTAGAGCTATACCCAAACAGAATAAAGTAATCATCAACCCAATTCAAAGTCTGGAAGGAAAAGAAGCAGGACTTTGGAGCAGGAATTTTAAGACCTCAGAGATGCATGGAAGGGGGGGCAGATATAGCAGAATAACTTTACAAAGCATAGGGGGGTAACAGCTGTGAAGTCTGGCCCACCCAGAAGGACTAGCTAGTAGATGGTGAAGAGGATGAAATAGCTCACCTTATTCCAATCAAGATTGACAATGCGTAGGTTTTTTCATTGTGAAATAAACAACTCTCCTTCTGGGCTATGTACGGGTGTGGGGAGGAGGTGTTCTGTCCCATCTTTATAATATTGAAGGCAGAGTAAGGGAGCTACATAAGTAATCACTCAGTTGCCAGTTTTAAGGAATGTTGTGTTATAAACAGGTTTCTCCCTGCCCCCACGCCCACCTCCCTGTATTGTAGTCTCCTTATTTACACTTATTTTAGTTTTACTTTGAAAAATAGAAGTCATCACCAGAATCGGTGATTATCTTTATTAATTTATTTTGGCTTTATTTCATTTTTTAAAAATACTCTGAATAGTTACCACCTCTTCTAGCCCCATATTACTTCTAAAAAGTAGATTGGAAGATATTCTTTGAGCCAGATTCTTGTGTAGTATGTCCAGGTCATGACTGCTCTGCTTTGATCATCATATCCTCTTGAAAGTGGCAGTTTATATGGAAAATTCTTTGTTGCATTTGGGGAATTGTAGATGGGTGGGGAATTGTCTTATTCCTTCATTTTCCTCATCCATGCATTTTGCTATCTTATTACCTTTTCAAATATATCAAACTGTTTGTTGTATACATAATTTAATTCTCCAGATTCTCAGCTTGCTATAGCAATAATAATAATAATAATAATAATAATAATACCAACCTTTTTTGCTCGTTACTTGAATCTGATGAAAAATGAAATAATCAGAGCTAAAAGTATGGCTTTATAATATGATCTGATTTAAAGCCATTGCTGTTTTAAGATTTTTTTTTTATTCCTCATGTAGTTCTAATTGTCAGCAAATACTATGATTGAAATGAATATTTATTACTTAATTGGAAAATAACATTTTTGTAATAGTTTGATAACATTTTATACTGATTTTGAAAGCTACACATCCTTTTATTGCTGGCACTTCCAGATTCATGACATTAAGTGACAGATGAATTCAAATGTGTTTGAAGACCTGTGTACTATCAGATCATAACAAAACTTCATAACTGCCATGCAGTAAAAAATAGATTCAGTGACTAAACCATCTGTCTTATTGCACTATACAGCATGCTTTTTCCTCTGCTCTCTAATTGCGTATATCCTTTTTCTCTTGCAAAACATTTGCTAAGGGTACTTCAAGAAAGAAAGTTGAAATTAAATTGCTGCAACTGGAGAATGTTCTGTGTACTCTATTACTGTTTATAAATGAAGTGTTTGTATTTTTACCTTTAAAACATTCAATTTTAGTCTTACATTAGAGTCTGTTTTATCTAACCTTGTGTTTCAAACAGTATGTCTGGATAAGATTCAATTGAACTCACCACACTTTTTAAGACTGTTGGATATTTTTCTCAAGTATGAAATGATTGTATTAAATATAGAACAAAGTAAATGATAGTATTTCTAGACATGCTAGAATTCCAAAGGTCAAATAGCTAAAACCTATTAAAGATTAAATAAAATGAACCAAAATAGTATGACCGCTAACATTTGTTAGTCTAAGTACTAAAAATGATAACTTCTGAAGCCAGCAGAAAAGAAACATTTATTTAAGGTAGTAGAATATAGACACTGCGGAAAAATTATGTTTTCAAATTTCTTTATTATGTTTTTCTATATATTGATACAATTGGTAGTAGAAAAGAAAGAGACCATTAATGTGTAAATTTTGCTAAATTTAGGCAAATGCTAGAAAAAGGTCTACAATGGTTAAAAACCAATGAAGTGAAAGGAAGCTGGATTTCCTTAAGACCATGTTTCTCATGCTTCTGTTATTAACTTACTCTCTTTAAATCTTATCTGTACAGATTTACACTGCCACTTACTTTTTTCTTGAGGTCTACTTTAAATCTACTCAGTTTTTAAAAGCACTGAACTTTGTTTTGTAAGCACAACATCTGTAAATAATTGTTTAGAAATTTAAAACTGTCTACCACTTAAAATCATTGCATGTATCCCACTGTGAATACATTGCCTTGAGAAAATTATGTTAAATGTGTCAGAAGGGAACTGTTCCTAAAAGATGAGATATAAGAAATGGAGGAAGAAATCCAGAGAGCTAAGGACAGAATTGCATAATTATCAGAAGCAGGAGAAAAATTACACTAAATCTGTGCTAAGTTTATCCAAATGAGATATCTCCACTCATATTGTGAATGGATGATGTGACCCTATTTGGAGACTTTCCTGTCTTTTCCCCTAGCCTCTCCCCGCCCCCAATAATTATATTTGCTGTCTGGAAACAGAGAAATTGTGGAATGGGCTTTGGTTGGCCTCATTTTCATCTAGAGGGTTTACTGATGATCTTTTTTCTCTCCTCCATATAAAAATTCCAAAGGGGAGTATGTTAAAATCTATTGATTTCCCACACACACACACACTTATTCTGTACACCCCTACTTAAATATTCTTATACTATAGATGTTACTTATTTTGTTTTTGGTGTCTTTCCCTTTACTAGTACGTAGTTCCATGAAGACAGAGATTTGAGTGTTTTGTTCACTGCTGTATCTTGAACTCCTAGAACAGAATGTGGCAACAGTAGGTGCTCAATAAATGTTGAATGAACAAGTGAATGAATAATTTTAACTTTGAATATTGCCTCAGATTCTTCATATTTATTGCCACCTGTCTTGATAACACAAATTTTCTCTCAATATTTAAGATTGATTTTTTCCTCCATCCATTTTGTCACACAGAATTATCTTTTTCTTTTATTTACACTCTAGCTTTTAGAGCTGTACTTGTATTTAATTGAGACATTAATTTAGAGTTGAAATTCCAAAACATTAGGTGTATCATTTAATTTTCTTGGTTTTATAAAATTCAGTTTTGCATTATAATTCCCTGTTGTTTTGCTTCTCATTGTACCTCTTAGACTTTAAACTTTGGTCATTTGATACAAATGGTACGTAGAAAAGGTATATCTTATGACTAGTGATTTTATGAAAAGCATTTCAGAGCTTCCATTTTCTGTCTTGCTTTACTAAACACCTCTTACTTTAGATTCATGGTACTTTTGGTCTTTTTATTAGTAAATATAATCTAGTGGTTTTGAAAGGAAATGTTTCAGTTTTAACATAACTTTATTTTACTTCTTGACTTCATATTTCTTTAATGCTTAATATGTGTCTTTAACAAATAAATGAGTCAGACCATGGGTTGTATGCATTGGACAACATGACCACAGTATATTTTTATCTTCTCTAAGATATGTGAAAGGTGGTACATAAGATTTTCTCAAAATGCACTAATTTTCCCTATATGGGGTATTTTGTAAAATTGTAATCTAGATTTTTAGATTGTGAATATGTTACCATAAAAGCTACTTTTAAAAAATTGCAATTTGGATCTGTTTCTGAACTCTATTTTTTTCCCTATGGGATCTATATTTGTTCCCAAAATATACTGTCTTAATTACTCTTGCTTTATAATCAACATTGATGTTTTGTACAGTAAGTACTTCGACTTTGTTGTTTCTCTTTGAGATTTTCTTGGCTATTCTTGACCCTTAGCACTTCCCTATGAGTTTTAGAATCACTGTCTATTTCCACCAAAAATGGGGTTACACTGAAATAACTTTGAGAGAATTGATATCTTGATAGTATTCAGTCTTCCAAGTCATGCACATGATAGACCTTCAATTTTTTTACTTTTCCCCATTTATATCTTATAATTTTCTGTGTCTTCCACATTTTTTTTTAATTGGGGACTATTGGGGAACAGTGTGTTTCTCCAGAGCCCATCAGATCCAAGTCATTATTCTTCAGACTAGTTGTGCAGGATGCAGCTCAGCTCCAAGTCCAGTTGCTGTGTTCAATCTTTAGTTGCAGGGGGCACAGCCCACCATCCCATGCGGGAATTGAACCGGCAACCTTGTTGAGAGCCCACTCTCTAACCAACTGAGCCATCCAGCCACCCATCTGGAGGCTCAGTGCCAGCTCGTTGTCTTCAGTCTAGTTGTGGAGGGTGCAGCTCACTGGCCCATGTGGAAATCAAACCAGCAATCCTGTTGTTCAGAGCTTGCGCTCTAACCTACTGAACTATCTGGCCGCCCATCTTCCACAATTTTTATTAGTTTATTTAATGTTTAGTTATTTAATATTTTTATGGATGGTATTTTAAATTTCTCTTTTAATTTATTAATAGTATATATGATAGCAACTGATTTTCATGCATTTGTCTTGTAATTTGATAAACTGATTTATTAATTACCATAGTATATTTGTAATTTACTTTATATGTTTCAAATCTCTACATATATGACAGTTTCATTCCTATCCAACACCTATACCTTTTTTCTGTTGCCTTATTGCCATAACTAGGTCCACCAATAAAATGTTGAATAGAGCTTGTTATCTTGGTCTTTTTTTTTTTTCATTATTGATTTCAAAAGGAAAGTTTTTAACCTTACACTATTATTTATGATGTCTTCTTGTGGGTTTTTTTTGTAGATATCTGTTATTGGCTAAGGCATTTCCCTTCTAATCCTAATTCACTGTGAATATTTTTTAAAAATCATGAATGGAGTTTTGAATTTTCTCAAATTATTTTTCTGCAGTTATGGAAATTATCATGTCAGTTTATCCTTTATTGTATAAAGTGGTAACTTACACTGATTTTTAAATATTAAATGACACTTTCATTTGAGTAAAACCAACCTAGTCATGTTTTATTATCCCTTTTATATAGCACCAGATTCAGTTTGCTAATAATTGATTTAATAAATTGCAGATACTTGTGAGTGAGATTGGACTATAATTTTTCTTTCTCATAATACTCTTATCAAATTTTGGTATAAGGGTTTTTTTTGGGCCTCAAGAAAGAAACTGGAAAGTGTTCACTCTTTTTCTATTTTCTGAAAGAGTTTGTGAAGGATTAGTGTCCTTTCTGTTTTAAAATTGTTGTAGAGTTTACTGGAAGCAATCTTGCCCTGAAATTTTTTTTTTTTTAAATTTTTTTTGTAGGGAAGATTTTAAGTGATCAATTCAATTTGTTAACAGATAAAGGACTTTTCAGTTTTTCTCTTTCTTCTTGGAGTTTGTTAAGTTTTGTATTTCTAGGAGTTCATTCATTCATTTAATCTATACTTTAAATTAATTTACATTATTACTCATAATATCCTTTTACTACTTTTTATAGTATGTGGGTTATGTAGTAATATTCCATTTTTTATTCATCAGATTGATTGTGCCTTTTCCCTTTTTTTCTTGATATTTCTTTTAAAGGTATATCAATTTTATTATCCCTTTTCATTAAATAATTTTAAAATTATTGGTCATTTGTATAAATTCTGTTCTTTATTTTTTCTGCATTCTTTTGTTGTTGTTGTTCTTTATTTTGTCACTTCAGATAGATGCTGAAATTATTGAGGTTCAGCCTTTTTTTAATATATATGCATTTAAAGCAACAACTTTCCCTATAGGTATAACTTTAGCTGTGTTCCACAAATTCTGCTACATAATATTTTCATAATTAATTTCTAAAATTTTCCAGTTTTTGACATATTTCCTTTAAACCATACATGGATATACTTGTTACCATTTTAAAAATTGGTTTATAGCTTATAATTCTACATGGTGTGAAAACTTAATCTGTAGGATACTATGTTAGTTTTTTAAAATTTGTTAAAATTTACTTTATGATCTGGCATATGGTAAATTTTGACAAGTGTTCTGTGAATATAGAATATGCATTTTGAAGTTGTGGTGTGTAGAGTTCTATATGGTTCAATTAGGTCAAATTTATTAGTCATGTTTTTCAAATGTTCTGTATTCATAATTATATATATCTAAAAGAAATGTTTTTAAAACCTCCTACGCTCTGATTGTGGATTTGACTATTTCTCCTTTTAATTATTTGATATTTTGCTTTGTCTCTTTCAGCCATATTATTAGGTACATACCGGCTTGGTAGATCTGCTTTGTATTGTTATAAAATGTCTTTCTTTGTTTCTAGGACTTATATCTATTTTGTTTGCTATTAGTATAGTTGGGCTAGTTTTGTTTATTAGTATTTTTGTAATCTATCTTTGCCCAATTTTTTTCTTTCAACATTTCTGTAACTGTTATTTGTCTCTTAACAAAGAGTTAAGCCTTTTAAATATCAGGTGATAATAATTGTCTTTCAATTATTTAGTCAATTTAATATAACTACTGATATATTTGGTTTAAAAATCTACCATGTTACATTTTGCTTTCTAAATGTTTAGCCAGTTTTATGTTAGTTTACTCCTCTGTTCTTATTTTTTATAAATTTTATAAACCATTTAGTAGTATTCATGCATTTGCTACGTACTTTTTATTCTTTTAGGAGTTACCTTACAAATTATAACATTCATTCTTGAAAAAAAGGTGTGATATCAATGACTACTTTTACCATTTCCTGAAAAATGCTAAAATAATAGAATAAAATACAACCATGTAGTTCTCTTCCAAACTCAAGTGATATTGAAGCTATGCATTTTAATTTTATGTACATTTATATTCCTATGAGACATTATTATTAATATTTTATTAGACAGTCAATATAAATATAGATTTACCCACATATTTATTATTTTCAATGTTCTTCATTACTTCTTATGTGTACTTTCAGCTGAAATTATTTCACTCTGTTTGAATAATACTGTTTAATGTTTCCTTTGATTCTCTTCTGCTGGTGAAAAATTCAGTTCTTCTTGTCAATGAATCTGATTATTTCAAAAGTTTTGCTACTGGATATAGAATTCTAGGTTAACGGTGTTTTTCTTTTGCCAATTTGACAATATCTTTCCATTGTCCTCTGGCTAATTCCAGAAAGTCAGCTGTAACTCTTTTGAAGATTGTATATCTCTTTCTTTCAACTATTTAAAACATTATTTTGTCTTTTTTTTCCCCAACAGTTTTACTATGAAAGTCAAAGGTTTTGCTTTCTTTTTTATTTCACTAGAGTTTCACAGTGCTTTTTGAATTTGTGATTTGACATCTTCAGTTGGGAAATGTTCTCTACCACTATTTGTTTAAATTGCTTTCCTCCCATTTTATTTCTTTTACCCTACTCTCTTTCTGGAACTTCGGTCTCCCGCATATAGTGCCTTTTCTCCAAAAGTTCTCTTTTATTTCTTCCCTTGAATTTTATGTTTTTGTTGTTTTTCTTTTCTTGCCTAAATATATCCATATTCTAATTTTCTTATTTGGTTTGTGGTTGCCTGTTTCATACTAGGACTTGGTTGTAGTATGTGGATAGTTAGAAGGAAGGAAGGAAAGAAAGAAGGGTATAATTTGCATTTATATGCTATGCTTTTTCTGATTATGTACACACATATAAATACAGACACATTGATAATGAGATCAACATATTATTCTTATTTTCCAACTGCTTTTAACTATAAATATTAAAACAAAAGATATAATATAGAGTAGTTTTTACTGGCTCCAAAAAAGAAAAAAAATGTCTTATTAAATGCAAATATAGAAAAGAAGATAGACTTTTGGTTAGGAACACAGACATCATAACAGAAGGGACTTTTTACAAATCCAAATCAATTTTTATGAATGTTCCCTCATTTCTACAATGATATAGAATCCTGACTTCCTGATGTTCCAAACTTACTGTCTTGTTTTACTTGATAATAGTTTCTTCTCTTCTTGTTTTCTTACCAGCTAAACATCTCAGATTTTCCTATCACTTATAACTCTTGGCAGGACTCCAAACACTCTCTCAGTAGTTGTCCTTGTTTTTACCCCCTCTCCTAATTCTTTTAACATTTAGTACATGGTGGACACATAATGTGGGTTTACAGATCTGCATGTAACTTACATCTTATTGTGACCTTGCATTATAGATCTCCCTAAGTCCTGTCTCAAGTACTTCTTAAGCCATAGATGGAAATGGAGACTTAAGAAAGAATACCCTAAAACTGTGTATATATCACAACCAATTCTGGAGACTTGACTGATGTCAACATAGATATATTGCAAGTAAAGAAGTGAGAACGCTTGAAGAAGACGGAGCAACTATAAGGGACCAATGTGCTGGAATTTAAGATTTTAAAGTGGAACAGTTCCTGGTACTAATAAGTTTCATGGAAACATAAGTCAGGGTGGTTTATACATTACAGAAAAGATCAAGGAACTTGCATACTAGGTTGTTAACATGGGTATTGATGTCAGAAATGATTATAATACACTTTGGAGTGGAAAGTAAGTTTGAATCAGGAGTTATGGTTTTTAGGGAATTAAGATTATCTAGAAGAGGGAAAGATGACAGAAACAAGTAAAGAGTAATGCAGCCAGGTGATGTGTACCTCCAAAGTGGGAGAGTTTTGAGATGAGGTTGGGAAAGTAATAGACTAAATGTTATAACTAGAAGAGTGCCACCTGTGGTACGTGGTGAGAGAATGAAACATTTTTTTATGAGAAGTCCAGAATCTAGTCGAAGAAAGAATGTCTATAGAACATTCTGGAATTAGATTGAAGATGAAGGGCAATAAATTCACAATAAAACAAGAGTTTGAGAACAAAATGGTTAGAGTACACCTAGCGCTGTGAGAAGGAAGTGCAGTAATTTGGGGAACAGCACTGTTTAGGCAGTGCCACAGGGAACTGGGTTTTCTTGGAAGGCTAAGAATTATCAAAATGAAAGGTATGATTAGCTCACCCAGCTTCAAAATTCCTGACCAAGCAGGCGGAAATCCTAGTAGGTTTTGGAGGACCCCAGTGTTTAGAAGCCTTTGCTTAGTGCTCAAATGTTTCATGTTGCTGCTTTCTTTTCTCCTTCTGTTCTTCATTCAACTATACTAAATGTGGAAAGTAGTGCGTTTCTTCATTCCAGCATAGTGTTAGAGTGCAGCTTTTGGAAGTTTTAATGCTTATATTGGGTTATTATTATTCACTGTGTTGAGTTTCCAGGTATCACAGTGAACAGAAGACTATTTCTGTAATAGCATAGAAAAATGTCTGAGAATGGGTCCTGGTTAGAGCTGTTGGATGGGTTGTCTTATTTTCACAGAGGAGATATTTAGTGACATGTTGGTGATGATGATCTTTAGAGAAGGTGGGAGAGGAGGAAGAAGAGAAAGAAAAAGTGGGTAATAAAGAAGTGACTAACACCATCACTTAGCAAACTCAAAATATATCATTTATCAGATTTCATTGAACCTAAGAAGCACTTCCCACCCCCACATTTTAATATTTGTGAAATGTTAAACCAATGGCTTATTAAAATTAGAGTTGGTTGTATTTTTTTCTTTTGTATTGGTCCGTAAAATGCCATGTTGGATTTAACAAAATTTTACATTGTTTTCATTCTCATCCACCTCCTATTTTGTCTCACTTTTTTTTTTTTACAGAGGTAAACAACTCATAAATTTTATTTTTTATTATTTTTTTTGCGTTCAAGTTCTAGCTTTATTGCTTAACAGCTTTTGACCTTGTCCTAATTATTGTTTTTTTATTAGTTTCAGGTGCACAAAACAATGTAATAATTAGACATTTATCATTTATATCCCTCACACAGTGTCAACTCCCCTCCCCCATCCATTATCCCTCTGACATCACACACAGCCATTACAGTTCCACTGTCTCTATTCCTAATGCTGCACTCCGCTTCTTGTAAATATATATATGTGTGTATATATATATATATATATATATATATATATATATATACATATATATATATATATGTATATATATATAAAATTTTATATATATATAAAATTGTAGTTGACATTCATTATTGTTCAGCTTCAGCTTCAGGTGTACAGTGCAGTGATCAGGCATCTACATCATCCCTGAGGTGGTCTCCCTAATAAGAGATAAGTGTCCATTTGGATACGTGTCCAAAGATACCCTATAGAATCTTTACAACATAATTGATTACATTCCCCAAATTGACTTTCGTATCCCCATGGAATCATGTGGTTACCGACTATGAGACTATGCTTTCTAATCCCCTCACCTTTCCCCTTATCCCCACCCCCCTCCCATCTAGCAACCCTCAGTTTTTCCTCTATATCTCTGAGACTGTTTCTGATTAGTTCATTCATTTATTATTTTCTTTAGATTCCACATATTAGTGAGATCATATGGTATTTGTCTTTCTCTGTCTGACTTATTTCACTTAACACAATGCTCTCTAGGTCCATCCATGTTGCAAATGGTAAGATTTCATTCTTCTTTATGGCTGCATAATACTCCATTGTATAAATATACCACAGTTTTTTAATCCAGTCGTCTACCGATGGGCATTTCGGTTGTTTCCATGTCTTGACTATTGTGTATAGGGCAGCAATAAACATAGGGGTGCATGAATTTTTTTTTGAATTAGAGTTTTGGATTTCTCCGGATAGATACCTAGGAATGGAATTGCTGGATCATAAGGTAGTTCCATTTTCAGATTTTTGAGATACCTCTATACTGTTTTCCATAGTGGCTGAACCAATCTGCAATTGTACCAACAATGCACAAGGGTTCCCTTTTCTCCACGTCCTCGCCAGCACTTGTTGTTTGTTGATTTATTGATGATAGCCATTTTGACTGGGGTGAGGTGGTATCTCATTGTGGTTTTTATTTGCATTTCTCTAATGGTTAGTGAGGTTGAGCATTTTTTCATATGTCTGTTTGCCTTCTGTCTGTCCTCTTTAGAAAAATGTTTCTGCATGTCCTCTGCCCATTTTTTTTAATTAAATTTATTGGGGTGACAATTGTTAGTAAAATTACATAGATTTCAGGTGTACAATTCTGTATTACATCATCTATAAATCCCATTGTGTGTTCATCACCCAGAGTCAGTTCTCCTTCCATCACCATATATTCGATCCCCCTTACCTTCATCTCCCACCCCCCACCCCCCACCCCTCTTTCCCTCTGGTAACCACTAAACTATTGTCTGTGTCTATGAGTTTCTGTTTCTCATTTGTTTGTCTTGTTCTTTTGTTGTTTTTGGTTTATATACCACATATCAGTGAAATCACATGGTTCTCTGCTTTTTCTGTCTGACTTATTTCGCTCAGCATTACACTCTCAAGATCCATCCATGTTGTCACAAATGTTCCTATATCATCTTTTCTTACCGCCGAATAGTATTCCATTGTGTATATATACCGTAACTTCTTTATCCATTCATCTATCGAAGGACATTTTGGTTGTTTCCATGTCTTGGCCACCGTAAACAAAGCTGCAATGAACATTGGAGCACATGTGTCTTTATGTATAAATGTTTTCAGATTTTTTGGGTAGATACCCAGGAGAGGGATTGCTGGGTCATATGGTAATTCTATTCGTAATTTTTTGAGGAACCTCCACACTGCCTTCCATAACCTCTGCCCATTTTTTAATCAGGTTGTTTGTTTGTTTGGAGATGAGTTGAGTTTTTTATAAATTTGGGATATTAACCCCTTATCGGATATGTCTTTGGCAAATATCTTTTCCCATTCAGTAGAATCCCTTTTTGTTATATTGATGGTTTCCTTTGCTGTGAAAAAGCTTTTTAGTTTGATGTAATCCCACATGTTTATTTTTTCTCTTACTTCCCTTGCCCGAAGGGATATATCAGTAAAAATCTTACTCTGGGTAATGTATGTCAAATTTCTTCCTATATTTTCTTCTAGGAGTTTTATGGTTTCAGATCTTACGTTTATGTCTTTAATCCATTTTGAATGTGTTCTTGTATATGGTGTAAGGAGATGGTCCAGCTTCATTTTTTGCATGTGTCTGTCCAGATTTTCCAGCACCATTTATTGAATAGACTGTCTTTACCCCACTGTAATTTCTTGCTTCCATTGTCATAGATAAAATGACCATATAGGCATAGATTTAATTCTGGATTTTCTATTCTGTTCCATTGATCTATGTGTCTGTTTTTATGCTAGTCCCATGCTGTTTTGATTACTGTAGTCTTGTAGTATAATTTGATGTCGGGTATCGTGAAACCTCCCACTTTGTTCTTATTTCTCAAGATTGCCGAGGCTATCCGGGGTCTTTTATGGTTCCATATACATTTTAGGATTGTATGTTCTATTTCTGTGAAAAACGTCCTTGGTAGTTTGATAGGAATTGCGTTGAATATGTATATTGCCTTAGGCAGTATGGACATTTTAACTATATTAATTCTTCCTATCCATGAACATGGTATGTGTTTCCATCTATTAGTATCCTCTTTAATTTCTCTCTTCAGTGTCTTATAATTTTCTGAGTACAGATCTTTTACTTCTTTGGTTAAATTTATTCCCAGGTATTTTATAGTCTTTGAAGCGATTGTAAATGGGATTGTGTTCTTAATTTCTCCTTCTGATAGTTTATTATTGGTATATACAAATGCAAATTATTTCTGAACATTAATTTTGTATCCTGCTACTTTACTAAATTTATTTATCACCTCTAATAGTTTCTTGGTGGAGTCTTTAGGGTTCTCTATATATTGTATCATGTCATCTGCATATAATGACAATTTTACTTCCTCCTTAACAATTTTGATGCTTTTTATTTCTTTTTCTTGTCTTATTGCTGTGGCTAGAACTTCCAGCACTACATGGAATAGAAGTGGAGAAAGTGGGCAACCTTGCCTTGTTCCTGATCTTAAATGGAATGATTTTAGCTTTTCCCCACTGAGTATGATGTTAGCTGTGGGTTTATCATATATGGCCTTTATTATGTTGAGATATGATCCCTCTATTCCCACTTCCTTGAGGGTTTTTATCATAAATGGCTACTGGATTTTGTCAAATGCTTTTTCTGCATCTATTGATATGATCATGTGATTTTTATTTTTCATTTTGTTAATGTGGTGTATCACATTAATTGATTTGCGGATGTTGAACCACCCTTGCATACCAGGGATGAATCCCACTTGATCATGATGTATGATCTTTTAAATGTATTGCTGAATTCTGTTTGCTAATATTTTGTTGAGGATTTTTGCATTTATGTTCATTAGAGATATAGGCCTGTAGTTTTCCTTTTTTTTGTGGTGTCTTTGTCTGATTTTGGGATCAGGGTGATAGTGGCATCGTAAAAAGTGTTTGGGAGCCTTTCCTCCTTCTAGATTTTTTGGAAGAGCTTGAGGAGAATAGATGATAATTCTTTTTTGAATGTTTTGTAAAATTCACCTGTAAAACCATCTGGTCCAGGTCTTTTGTTTGTTGGGAGATTGTTGATTACTGATTCAGTTTCCCTGGTGGTAGTCAGTCTATTCAGGTTTTCTGTTTCTTCTTGAGTTGGCTTTGGAAGGTTGTATGCTTCTAGAAAATTGTCCATTTCTTCCAGATTGTCAAATTTGTTGACGTGTAGTTGCTCATAGTAATTTCTAAATTTTTTTGTATTTCTGTGGTGTCTTTTGTCACTTCTCCTCTTTCATTTCTGATTTTATTAATTTGGGTCCTCTCTCTTTTTTTTGATGAGTCTGGCTAAAGGTTTGTCAATTCTGTTTATCTTCTCTAAAAACCAACTCTTGGATTCATTGATCTTTTGTATTGTTTTTCTGGTTTCTATTTCATTTATTTCTGCTCTGATCTTTAGTATCTCCTTCCTTGTACTCCCTTTGGGCTTATTTTGCTCTTCTTTTTCCAGATCCCTTAAGTGTGAAGATAAACTTTTGATTAGTGATTTTTCTTGTTTCTTTAGGTAGGCCTGCAATGCTATGAATTTCCCTCTTAGGCCTGCTTTTGCTGCATCCCATAGATTTTGGGTCATCATGTTTTCATTTTCGTTTGTCTCAAGATATCTTTTGATTTTTTTCCTTGATCTTACGGTTGACCCATTGATTATTTAGTAACATGTTATTCAGCCTCCATGAATTGGTGTGTCTTCCAGCTTTTTTCCTGTAGTTCCTTTCTAATTTCATAGCATTGTGGTCAGAGAAGACAATTGGTATGATTTCAATTTTCTTAAATTTATCAAGACTTGTTTTGTGGCCTAACATGTGGTCTGTCTTGGAAAATGTTCCATGTGTGCTTGAGAAGAATGTGTATTCTGCAGCTTGGGGGTGAAGTACTCTGAAAATATCGATTAAACCCAAGTGGTCCAATGTGTCATTTAAGGCCGTTGTTTCCATATTGATTTTCTGTCTGGAAGACCTGTCCCTTGTTGTGAGAGGTGTGTTGAAGTCCCTTACTATGATAGCATTACTGTTGATCTCTGTCTTTATGTCAGTCAATATCTGTTTCATGTATTTAGGTGCTCCTATGTTGGGTGCATAGATGTTTACTAGGGTTATGTCCTCTTGTCAGATCAATCCCTTTGTTATTATATAATGCTCATCTTTGTCTTTTTAATATATTCTTCATTTTAAAGTCTATTTTGTCAGAAATAAGTATTGCAACTTCAGCTTTTTTCTCATTTCCATTTGCATGAAATATCTTATTCCCACCCTTCACTTTCAGCCTGTGTGTCTTTTGATCTGAGGTGAGTCTCTTGTATACAGCATATACAAGGGTCTTGCTTTCTTATCCACTCAGCCACCCTATGTCTTTTGATTGGAGCATTTAATCCACTTAATATAAAGTGATTATTGACAGATACATAGTTATTGCCATTTTTTAAATTTGTAGTTAGATTGTTTTCATTTTTCTTCTGTTTACAGAAGACCTTTTAATATTTCCTGCAATGCTGGCTTGGTGGTAATAAATTCCTTTAGCTTATTCTTTTCTGGGAAGCTCTTTATCTCTCCTTCAATTTTAAATGATAGCCTTGCTGGATAAAGCAGTCTAGGTTGTAGGCCTTTGTTTTCCATCACTTTGAGTATCTCCTGCCACTGCCTCCTCGCCTGCAATGTTTCTGTAGGAAAGTCATTTGACAGTCTTATAGGAGTTCCCTTGTATGTAATCCTCTGTCTGTCTCTTGCTGCTTTTAGGATTCTCTCTTTAACCTTTGCCATTTTAACTATAATATGTCTTGGTGTGGACCTCTTTGGGTTTATCCTGGTTGGAATTCTCTGCATTTCCTGAACTTGTATGTCCGTTTCCTTCACCAGGTTAAGGAAGTTTTCAGACATTATTACTTCAAATATGTACTCGATCCCTTGCTTCCTCTCTTCACCTTCTGGTATTCCTATGATGCACATGTTGTTGCCCTTGATGTTATCCCAGAGGTCTCATAAACCATCTTCATTGTTTTTTATACTTTTTTCTTTTTGTTGTCCTGTTTGGGTGATCTCTGCTAACTTGTCTTCTAAGTCACTGATTTGATCCTCTGCTTCCTCTAATCTGCTGGTAATTCCTTCAAGTGAGTTCTTTATTTCAGTTATTGTATTCTTTAGTTCTAACTGGTTGTTCATGATGATTTCTCTATCCTTCTTTATGTCGTCACTAAGCTCCTTAAACATTCTTATCATCAGTGTTCTGAACTCTGTCTCTGATATATTGGTTACCTCTATTTCATTTGGTTCTAATTCTGTAGGGTTTCTTCTGTTCTTTTATTTGGGACATGTTTCTTTGTTTCCCCATTCTGGCTGACTCTCTGTGTTTGCTTCGATGTATTAGGTAGTTCCCCTAGGGTTCTTAGTTTTTGCTGGGTTATTTTATGTAGTATGTGTCCTTTATATTTGACTTGAATCACTTCCTTCTTCTCCTCTGCGCGTGCTCCAAAGGTGACTCTTATATTGTGTATTTTGTCCTTTTAAAGCTGAACTTTAATTGCTTTTGGCTTGCCAGTAGGTGAAATTGATTCCTAGGCTGACTAGTTGTGAGACTTGGCTCTGCCCACAGTGAATGTTCTGCTGCATGAGAGTTGACCGCTCAAATTAGGCTTGGCCCTTATAGGCTCTTATGCCTGTAGAGAATTCCCTCTGGGTGTGTCACTTGTAGGTCAAACCCGGTAGTACTCTGGTTTGGTCTGGAGTTGGCCTCTGGGTCTGTTGAATCTTGTGCCTCTTAAGCTGGGCCCTGGTTTAGGGCAATTTCAGAACAAAGCAAATCACCAAGCACAACAACAACATCAACAACAACAACAAATAAAAAACCAAATACATTCACATGTAAAAACAACCGATAACCCACATTCAACACAGGTAAAAATATCAAAGATATAAAAACAGAACAGAACAAAAAAAGCAGCGCCAGTCTTGGCTTAAGCCCACCAAGTAATCTCCAGGTTGTCCTCTGCTGTACCAGAGTCCTCTGCATACTGTGCAGGCAGAGCCGGTTACCTGGTGCCCAGAGTGACCTTGGGACTGCAGTTTTAGATGAGCGGGGCTAAGGGGTCTGGGTGGTAGTTTCTACAAAGTCAGTGCAGTTTCTGCTCTTACCTGCACATATGCACACTGAGAGTAGCACTACCAGCCCTGTGTCCAGTTCTCCTGAGTCTTAGGGCACTTCTTCCGTGTGTGTGTGTGTGTGTGTGTGTGTGTGTGTGTGTGTGTGTGTAGGGCGGGAGATTTCTGAGCTGCCGAAAGCCCAGAGCTGCATCTGCAGCCTACTGCTGATCCCTGGGAGTGTAATTGCCCTTCTGTTGGCAAGCCAGAAAGGGTGTGGTCTGGGGATGGAGGCCTCTTCTCTCTCCCAGCCCAGTAGTATCACACACTTCCCAGCCTCTTCCCTGGGTCAGAGCTGCAGGCCAGGTCTTCCCAGATTCTGAGCGCCATGGCTCTTCTGTAATCTTACACTACTCCTCAGTTCAGGGGTCAGCTTGAGTCTTTGGAAGGGTTGGGGTAGGATTGGAAAAGTGGAGGGAGGGGCCCAGGTATGTAGTTTACGTCCTTTGTCCGACCTAAGGCCCAGCTGGAGGTCTCAGCTGAGGTTACTGCTTCAAATCCTGGATATGCTGCTCTCTTGGCGGGAGAGATCAGCTGTGGGATGCAGGGAAAAAGCCCACCTCCTGGCTTTTGTGGTCTCTGTTCCATCCTGGGACCCCCTGCGTCTCTGCAGC
The DNA here is from genome assembly GCF_057876585.1 of Rhinolophus sinicus. Classification (NCBI taxonomy): domain Eukaryota; kingdom Metazoa; phylum Chordata; class Mammalia; order Chiroptera; family Rhinolophidae; genus Rhinolophus; species Rhinolophus sinicus. Next base: position 34,809,422 of record NC_142513.1, read on the forward strand.
CAGGGATGCAGGCGGTGTCTCCACTCTGCTCCCTTCTCTCTTCCCCTGCTCGTCCAATTTGCCCACCTTCAAGTAATCTTCATACGAGTCTCTTAGTTTTCTGTGTGATGAGCAGAGTCCTTTGATGGGTTATAGTAGAGGTTCAATTTGTGGTAAGCTCTGGAGGAGAACTCAAGAAGTCTGCCTCGCTGCCGCCATTCTTATGACATCCCTTGTCTCATATTTTTTAAGCTCTTTTGTTTTCCATGTGCTGGATTTCCTTAATTTTGTGAACTCTACTCAATATTCAACTTGTTTCCCAACCGAAATGCCGATGAATAGATGATTAGATAAAGAAATTGTGGTACTTATGTACAATGGAGTATTATGGGGCCATAAAAAAAATGAAATCTTACTGTTTGCCACAACATGGATGAACCTAGAATGTATTATGCTAAGTGAAATAAGTCAGACTGAGAAAGAGAAATACCACATGATGTCATTTATATGTGGAATCTAAAGAACAGAATCAATGAACAAACAAAACAGAAATAGACTCATAGATACAGAGAACAAATTGATAGTTGCTGGATGGGTGGGGTGTTGGGGGAATGGGTGAGAAAGGTGAAGGAATTAGGAAGTACACATTGGTAGTTACAAAATAGTCATGGAGATATGAAATAAACTATGGGGAATATAGTCAATAATATCGTAAAAACTATGTATAGTGTCATATGGGTACTAGACTTATTTGGGGGGATCACTTCCTAAATTATATACATGCCTAATCACTATGCTGTACACCTGAAACTAATATAAAATAATATTGAATGCCAACTATAATTAAAAATATATATATAGTCACAGGATGTAAAGTACAGCATAGGGAATATAGTTAATAGTATTGTAATAGCTATGTACAGTATCAGATGGGTAGTAGACTTGTTGGGGTTATCACTTTGTAAGGTGTGTAAATGTTTAATCACTATATTGTCTTGTACACCTGAAACTAATAAAAAAAAAATATTCAACTTGTTTCTTTTATACTTTTTATTCCAACTTAATTTGTCTTCTGGCTTGTGGTCTACATAGAATATTGGTTTTTCTTCAGAACCTCAGCTTTAAGAAGATTGACTGTAGTAAAAGCTTTCCGGGCAGCTCTTTTATTCATTATCATGTGGCCCTTGGGTGAGTCATTCACCCTGTTTGGGCCATAGTGTTCTTGTATGTAAAATGAGGAGGTTGGGCTTAAGATATCAAAGGTCTCTTTGTTTTGAGCTTTTTTGATTCCCTGACTCCTCAGAAAGCCAACAAATCCCTACTCTTTGGCAGTCTTTTTGAGGAATGAGTGCACAGGAGCAGCAACATAGAGAATTCTGCTTCTCTTCTCAGACTCTTCCATTAAAATTACACATTTTCTGACTTTTGTTGCTACCAACCCACTTGGGGCTAAAGGTTTATATCTGGACATAGGCATCCAGAAATATCATCTTCAGTTACATAAATCTGCTAGATAAAAAATAATATAGGTCCCTCTCTTGAAGTGTGGTACAAAGATTCAGTACATTTTATAGTGAATAATTTGGATACTTAATTTTCTCCAGGGGAATCTTTATCTTCTGTTGTCTCTGGCATAAATTAGGATATAGTCTGACAATTGAAACTTTCAAAGAAATTATTTGCTGTGGATCACCACATGCATATACGTATATGGGAAGTGTACCATAAAATAAGAGGTAGAAGTCAGATCACTTCTTATCAGTTCACCCAGAAAATGACGATTGTATGTTACCTGATAGAGTTGGAATGATTGTTTATGTAATGCATATTGTAATCAGTGTGTTTCAGCAATCATAAATCCTGGAAAAGAAACTCAGTTGCAAGTGAAAGTTGAGCACCAAGTTCTTGTTATTTGTGAAGTGATTGCTTTTGAGTTAGCTACTATGTCTATTGGTTTTTTCTTTTTTTTTTAAGGGAAAAATAATGCTATTGTCAGGTCTTAATTACAGAGTAGATACTATATCAGATTATCGCTAGAGAGGAACAATGATCCAAGAGAAGTGTACAGTAATGTCCCCATATGTGAGAAAACTAGGTTTGAAAGAAGCTAATAGTTCCTTACAAATTCCTAGGGAAATTACTTTAAATAACCTCTAAGTTGCGGATATTTATACCCCCTCAAATCCCTTAGTGAATGCTCAGACTAAGACTGTAAGTTTGCTGCAAGGAAGTTTATGTATTCCTTTTAAGGAAAGAATTTAATATGACTGCTGGAGCATAAAACAAAATGTAACATTAATATTATCAAGGAAATACAGTATAATTGGTAGGGACTTAGCTAATGGTGTGTGTGTGTGTGTGTGTGTGTGTGTGTGTGTGTGTGTGTGTAGTTGTTAGTGGGTCAAATTGGGCAATTAGAATAAAATGAACACAAAAACAATAACAGCCACAAAAACTAACCTATTTCAAGTATCTATAGCATTTCAGGTATTTTCTGCCTTAGACTTTGAGAGTGGCCTAGCATTAGGGTGACCATGTAATTTATTATTCAAACCAGGGCGACAGCATTAAGTTGGCTTATTCCTGGCAAATAAGGATACATACTTGCTCTAGTTAAAGTCTACTATGGGTTCACTCTCATTTCTGATTATGTGCTTCCTCAGTAAGCTTCTATTCCAATGGTTTCTAAACTTTCTGGGGGCACTGATATCTTGGAAAATAAAATGACACTTGACTCTCTCCCCTGGAAGTGAATTGGGAATGAAATATCAGAAAATTCATAGATCCTTGAAACCCATCTGCACAAAATAATTTCAGCCCAAAAGGAGAGGGTAAAAATAGGATATCATTGTTTCATTATAGCAAAGGAGCTAACCATTTTGATGAACTATAACATACAATTAAATTTTTTATTGTAAACAATTGAAACATGCATAAAAATAGAAAGAATATTATAATGAACCCCCATATAACTATCACCCCAAGTCAAGAATTATCAAGATTTTTCCACACCTTTTCACATATTTTTTTTTCGTTGTGGCTGTTGCTCAAGCATTTTAAGGCAAATCCCACACTCGATGTCATTTCTCCCAACATGTTTTAGTAGATATCTTTAAAAAAATATTCCCATTTTTGGGTATTTTTTAATACAATGTCATTGTCACAACCAACAAAATTAATACTGATTCTTTGGTATATCGAATACTCTATTCATATTCAGAATTATCAACAGTCTCAAAATGTTATTTTCTGTTTTATTTATTTAAATTGGTATCCAAAGAAATACCACACATTGCATTTTATTTTTTATAACCCCACCATTTCCACATCCTTACCTGGCAAATTGAGCCAGTTTTCTCATATTCTAGATTTGTGTGTTTGCTGCCCCATGGAAATACATAAGTTGATTTCCTAGCCCCTGTATTTCTTGTAAATAAGTGAGTTTTTAGGCTTCATTAGAGTCAGGTTAAATTTATTTCCTTTTTTCATAAAGTGTTACTTTAGGAATTGTTGATAATCAACAATTCTTCTCTCTTATCCCCACCCTAAGTGTCTATGGTCTAACCCAAAATTCTTTTGACCATAAAATTAATAACTTTTATGAGATATTTTTAAAAAACAGCAATGTTAAAATAGATTTCCCTGTAGTATTCATTTAAATTATTACATGGAATACGTACTTTTTATTTCTGCCCCTGTGCTTTTCTGGTTTTCTTTATTCCATCCTTTCCGAAACAGGCCATCAGTTCCCATAGCAGCCAAGGTAGATAAATATCAACATCATGGTTGAAATACCAAAGTACCGTGCCAACAATTATCCTACAATTTGTGTGTTGGCGTAATAACATACAGGGACTTGAGTACATTACTAATAGCCACTGAGGGTAGCAAGCTAGTCTCTAAACATATTAAAATGCCTCAGAGGACTTCTTCAGCACTACATAATCAAGATTTGGTGATATGAGCTGCTTTGTTAGGACCTGTTGTGAATGTTGCATTGCCTTATTTTGTGTATGGAAATGAGTGCCAACCTTCATAAATTGTTTTAGGTAATGTACAGATCACCCAAAAGGAGATTGAAGTAGCCAAATGAAGTATATGGCAAATCACTGGGGAGAAAAGCATATTATGTAGTGACTTTAATTTGGAAATGAGAATATAAGGATATATTCAACTTAATTGGCGCTTGTCTGAAAAAAATGTGCTGGTATCTGTCATACCAGAACTGAAATGTTTTGATTTGCTAAGATTTGATTTTCATTGCCAAGGATGAGGATACTACCAAGAATGGGTGAGTCTTTGGCTAAAGTAAATTATTAAGCTGGCTTGTCTTCATTTTTATTCTCTTTCAAGTTAGTACTGACAAATTAGATTTTATTTTTCTTAGCAACATAAGTAAGAAGAATGGGAGCAAAGAGCAAATTAGAAAAGAGTTCAAGGTTTTTATTTCTTTTATTATATTTATAGTTTTCAAGAAAATAATGTGAAAAATATTTGATTTTTACACAATCCTTTGGGCTTCATTATATAAATAGATGTTAATAAAATAAAAATAATAAATAGTTTACTGGCTAAAAATCTGAAGAATTTCTGTAACACTGAAGCCATTCTTTAAACATGCTAAAATTTGGGAGTCAGATTTTCTTCTACCTCTTAGACAAACATGTTTTTTATCATGTTGGTTTTAAAGAGATTTTTGGATTTGTATCTCCCTTTAGTAATAGCTTATTGTGTTGAACACCTCCTGCTTGCCACTCCTAATTCTAACCCTGGGAAAAAATTCAGTTGGTGGATACTCCCACTGTGTAGGGATAATTTACAAGCATTGTAATCTACTAGTCCAAGAAATTTGCATAAAATGTGCATGGATATATATTATATTCAATAAAGAAAATATAGGGCAGGGCATTAAGCAGATTCCACATATAAAATTATTTCTTTAGTGTTGTCTCATTTTAGAAATAGATACAGAGTAAAATTTAAAATACTTGAGCTCATAAAGCTTTAATAAATTTATATATATGCACTTATATATTAATACACGCACATATATATATATATATATGAGTTCCTCTCAAAAGCAACGTATAAAAGTCTCTCTATATCTAGATATATACATCTATTAGGTTGGTGCAAAAGTAGTTGTGGTTTTTGCAATAATGTTTAACCTTTTAAACCGCAATTACTTTTGCATCAGCATAATAGATCCCTCTCTCTCCATATATATTATATATATATATATATACACAAACACATATATAGTTTATATATGATATATATGTCACATATATAATATATATAATTATATATAGATATATATTATAGATATATATAATATGTATATTATACACACACACACACACACACACACACACACACAGAGGGTGCCAAAAAATGTATACACTTTTTTTTTTTCCAAAGATTTTATTGGGGAAGGGGAACAGGACTTTATTGGGGAACAGTGTGTACTTCCAGGCCTTTTTTCCAAGTCAAGTTGTTGTCCTTTCAATCTCAGTTGTGGAGGGTGCTGTTCAGCTTCAAGTTGTTTTCCTTTCAGTCTTAGTTGTGGCGGGCACAGCTCAACTCCAGGTCCAGTTGCTGTTGCTAGTTGCAGGGGGCACAGTCCACCATCCCTTGCGGGAGTTGAACTGGCAACCTTGTGGTTGAGAGGATGCGCTCCAACCAACTGAGCCATCTGGGAGCTCAGCGGCAGCTCAGCTGAAGGTGCCGTGTTCAATTTTAGTTGCAGGGGGTGCTGCCCACCATCCCTTGCGGGAGTCGAGGAATTGAACTGGCAACCTTGTGGTTGAGAGCCCACGCTCCAACCAATTGAGGCATCCGGGAGGCAGCTCAGCTCAAGGTGTCGTGTTCAACCTTAGTTGCAGGGGGCGGAGCCCACCATCCCTTGCGGGACTCGAGGAGTTGGACCGGCAACCTGTGGTTGAGAGCCCACTGGCCCATGTGGGAATCGAACCGGTAGCCTTTGGAGTTAGGAGCATGGAGCTCTAACCGCCTGAGCCACCGGGCTGGCCCGTATACACATTTTTTAAGAAAGGAAAACTGTATTAAAATTGTAATACTCAATATATACCAATAACAAAAGATGAATACAAGTCACATTTGACTTCTGCAATTACAAGAGGTGCTCAAAGTGTCCAGACACTTCTGATTAAGCTGAACTATGGCTTGAGCAAAGTTGGCCAAAATGTCCACTTGTATACATTTTTTTAGCACCCCTGGTGTATATATGAGATCTGACAATGAAGATCGCAAACTTGTTGCAACGATATTGCTAACTTTTTTTGATATCAGAGGGGTTATTCATTATGAATTTTTACCAACTGTACAAATAGTTAACCAAGTTTACTATTTAGAAGTGCTGAAAAGGCTGTGTGAAAAAGTTAGACAATCTGAACTTTTCACCAACAATTCATGGCTCTTGCTTCACAATGATGCACCAGCTCACACGGCACTGTCTGTGGGGGAGTTTTTAGCCAGTAAACAAATAACTGTAATGTAACACCCTCCCTACTCTCCTCATCTGACCCCCAGTGGCTTCTTTCTTTACCTGAAGATAAAGGAAATATTGAAAGGAAGACATTTTGATGACAGTCAGGACATCAAGGGTAATATGATGACAGCTCTGATGGCCATTCCAGAAAAAGAGTTCCAAAATTGCTTTGAAGGGTGGACTAGGTGCTGGCATCGGTGCATAGCTTCCCAAGGGGAGTACTTCAAAGGTGACCATAATGATACTCAGCAGTGAGGTAAGTAGCACTTTTTCTAGGATGAATTTGTGAACATAATTGTTTGACTTCATAAATATGATTGATTACATTCCAAGGTAGATTTAATTATTAGAATATGCCCCCCCTTTTTTGAAGGTCAAATCTCTCCCATTTTATCATCTCTTTTTTTATGTCATCGTTTCAAGACACTTCATAATTCTAATCAAGCTTCTTTAAATCAATGCATTTTAACACTGTTGTGGGGATATGGTTACTTAGAATGGAATGCACTACCCAGGTGTCATCTGGTCAGATCATTAAGACTATTATTTACTAACGTGAATGCTGTGCTATTGGTTTTTCCATTACTACAGCTGAATACATGAGGTATTTTTAAATTGCAAAACCACAGAATATTATGGTCAGCTAATCTTTATGTCATTGTCATCTTGGTTGTTTAAAACACATAATACTATCAGGCCATGTGATCCCCACTTTATATGAAGTTAGAGGCTCCAAGAGATGTTTTGAACCCTGTTCTGTCATATAAATACAAAACATTAATTTTAACTCGCAGCTTTACATACATATAATCAGAAGAGTTTTAATTCGTATTCATCAAAAAACCCTTCCTTTCACTGTTGCTCTTTTCTAAGAGATTTGAGTTCTAAACCCTACTCTCCCACTTACAAGTTGTGACGCTGTGGGTAAGATATTGAGACTCTCTGAACTTTAATTTCTGCGTGTATAAAGCATGGATAATATGGTTGTGAAGGTTAGATGAGATAACACATGCATAGCTTTTAGCATAGTACCTGGCATGAAGAAGGTATTTGATAAATATGTATTTTCTTCACATTGTTGAGTTTTCACATAGAGGAATCTATATTAATCAACCACTTGCTCGCTAAACCCTAAGCCCATATTGTTTTCAAGCCCTGTTCCTGACTAATTTCTTCTAAGTAAAAGGTAGAGAGAACTCTAAATAATTTTGAATTTAAAACAATACACATCCTTTTAGTATATAATGGAAAATATATTCATCCTGGAAATCAAGATCTGATCATATTGCTGATATTAAGTTTAAACAAATCCTCTGATTTATACCTTTTACTTTTTTTCGTCACCTCAAATACTGTGAACCCTATGGGGCAATGCAGTAATAAGCTTTTTTTTTCCTTGAAGCTAGATAATCTCAAACATATATGACCCATGATAAATGGTAAAGCCTTTCCACTGCTCTTTGTACTGTTCTTACCTTTACTTGCCCAGTTATTATGCATGCCATTCATTTATGTAAAATGTCACTGTAGACACAGATTTTTTCCAAGATACTTAATAGTATGAAGACAACTGAATATATCCTGATATTTATTAAGCTTTATCTGTGGCACCATTTAATTTTCAACAGAAAGGCAATTTTGGCATAGAATCATTTGGCTTCCTAGCAAAGTGTATAAGGAAGGAATATAATGGACATAGGCTCCTTTTTACTTCACACTTGATTCTTAGGTAGGAATTCTCTTCATCATTTTTGGTGATTAGTGAGTGATAAATTAAAAACAGGAGCCTTTTGTAGTTCCCTTAGTGTATTTCCCAAAACCAACCTAAACCCTTTAATATGGAGAAAATCCTGTAATCAATCAAATCAATAAATATTGATGAGACACTATTGTGAGCAAAGCATTTGCTTGGCTCTATTCATGATTCAATGAATTCTAAATTTTGTTGCTGTTACTGTTGTTATTTTGCTGTGAATTACCTCCCTTACAATATGGTCTTTTATATAATAGTCAGCCTGTAATGATAATTTTGAACTGAGGAGATATAGAAATAAATTTAGAGTACAGTTAGAAATATGCTAATGAAACCACATTAAGTTTTTACAAACCTTAAGTTGACAGAAGAGGTGTTCAATAAAGAATCTGTTGTAGAATTTCCAGTCAAGATGGAGGAGTAGGTAAATGCTGTAGATGCCTCTTATTATGATCACATCAAAATTACAACTAAACTACAGAAAAACCTTCATTGAGAATTGCCTGAAGTCTAGCTGAACAGAAGTGCTACCTCTAAGGACATAGAAAGGAAGCCACCTCGAGACTGGTAGGAGGGGCAGAAATGCAGAATGTGCTGTTCCCACACCAGGGGTGGCCATTAAAAATGGGAGGGATATCTTGGCTGCGAAAGTCACCCCTGGAGGAGCAAAGGGTCCCAGTCCCACACCAGGCTCCCCAGCCCAGCGTTCCAGTGCTGGGGAGAGAAGTCCCCATAACTTCTGGCTATGAAAACCAGTGGAGATTTTGGCTGAAGAGACAGAAGACAGCTAGAATCCTAGGTGCTCATCTTAAAGAGCCTACACACAGACTTACTTGCTGATGGACTCACTTGCTGTGAGCTCCAGTGCTGGGAACCAGTTTGAAAAGCACCAGGGACATATGGGGAGGAAATAATGTGTCTGGCTTTAGGATGAGTGCTGAACATGTAGCTTTCTCCCAGACAGAAGTGCTGACAGAAGCCATTGTTTCTTTGTTGAGATCTTCCAAAGTGCAGACATGTTGCTGCTATATCTGAGTATCTATTAATCTGGCTAGCACTGTTGGCCCTGTCCCACCCAAGTTGTGGGCATACCCAGCCACTCTCAGTGGCTTTTCCATACAAATAGCCTGTCTTGGCTCATGCTGCAGACTTTCCTAAAATGTCTCAAAGGTTCACAAGACCATAACAAGCAGCATCTGGCTTCAGCATGTCCCATACCTCTTGCTGAGCAGTCCCAAGCCCAACACTAGCAGCATCCAGCTTCAGTTCATGTCTTGCCCTCTTGAGGCACCTCCAAGCCAAGTGCAGGGGGCAGCCATCTTCAGATTGCCTCGTGGCTCATTCCAGGTGGCCCTGGGCATGGCACAAGCTGCAGCTGGACATGGCCTGAGGCAGAGCTTCTCTTAAGAGGTCCTAGGGCTGGCACACTCAGTGGCCAGCTTTGGACAGAGCTGGATAATCAACCAGCCACCTCTGAGGACTTCCCACTCAAAGGGAGGTTTGCAAAGGCACCAGAGCCCTGTTAAAGTGAATCCGGCTCCATAGGGTCAGCCTCTGCATAACAGCTTCTCCACTGTAGTCACAGCCGGTCCACACAACCAATCAGCCTGAGGATCAATCCCTTCCTTGATGTGCAAACAGCAACCAGAGCTCAACTACAACAGGAGGGCATGCAAAACCCACACAGTCTACACAAGGGACACACCTGGAGCACCCAGCTCAGGTGACCAAGGAGACTGCACCAGTGGGCCCAACAGCACATCTACTACATAAGGCCACTCTACTAAGACCAGGAGACATAGCAGCCCTACCTAATACATAGAAACAAACACAGACAGCACTCAAAATGGGGAGACAAAGAAACATGTCCAAATAAAACAGCAGAGCAATGCTCCTGAGAAAGAACTAAACAAAATGGAGACAAGGAATCTACCAGATGCAGAGTTCAAAACACTGGTCAATGATATTAGGGAGAACTTCAACAGAGATAGGAAACATAAAACTGGAGATAGAAAACATAAAAAAGAACCAGTCAGAATAAGAATACAATATCTTAAATGAAGAATACATTAGAGGGAAATCAGCACTAGATTAGATGAAGCAGAGGGTTGAATCATCAATTTAGAATGTAAGGTAGTAGAAAAATCTCAATGAGAACAGCAGAAAGAAAAAGAGTCCCCCCTTCCCCAAACGAAGATAGTTTAAGTGGCCTCTATGACAAAATCAAGTAAAACAACATACCCATCATAGGGGTACCAAAAGGAGAAATGAGAGCAAGGAATTGAAAACATATTTAAAGAAAACTTTCCTAAACTGGTGGAGGAAATAGACATACAATCCCAGGAAGTGCAGAGAGTCCCAAACAAGATGAACCCAAAGGGGCCCACACCTAGACACGTTATAATTAAAATGCCAAAGCTTAAAGCTAAAGAGAGAATCTTCAAAGCAGTAAGAGAAAAGCAGTTATTAATAGTTATCTACAGGAGAGCTCCCATAAAACTGTCCACTGATTTCTCAACAGAAACTTTGCAGGCCAGAAGGGATTGACGTGAAATATTCCAAGTGATGAAAAGTAAGGACCTACAACCAAGAGTACTCTACCTAGCAACGCTATCATTTAGAATCGAGGAACAGATAAAGAGCTTCTCCGGCAAGAAAAATCTAAAACAGTTCATCACCATTAAACCAGTATGACAAAAAAATGTTACAGGGACTTCTTTAAGGTGAAACAACAATAACAACAAAAAAGATAAAAAACTATGAATAAAATGGCAGGAACTACATATCTATCAACAATTACTTTAAATGTAAGTGGATTAAAAGCTCCAGTCAAAAGATAGGGTGGCTGAATGGATAAGAAAACAAGACCCTTATATATGCTGCCTACAAGAGACTCATTCCAGATATAAAGACACACACAGACTGAAAGTAAAGGGGTGGAAAAAGGTATTTCATGAAAATGTAAACAAACAAAAGCTGGTAGCACTACTTATACTGTACAAAAGGACTTTAAAACAAGGACTATAACGAGATAAAGAAGGAGCCAGCAATCCCACTTCTGGGTATTTATCCAAAGAAACCAAAAATAAGTTCACTGCAGCATTATTTACAATGGCCAAGATGTGGAGATGGGGAGGCAGCCTCGGTGTCCGTTGATGGATGAACTCATAAAGAAGATGATACACACACACACACACACACACACACACACACACACACACATACACACAATGGAATATTGCTGTGTCACGGAAGGGAATGGATTCTTGTCATCAGCAGCATGGATGGACCTGGACCTGAAGGGTATTGTGCTGAGTAGACTGTGTCAGAAAGAGAAAGACAGATGCAACGTGATTTCTCTTATATGTAGAATCTAAAGAACAAAGTGAACAAACAAACAAAACAGAAACAAACTCATAGACACAGAGAACATTTTTATGGTTGCCACATGGGAGAGGGTTCTGGGGGTGGTGGATGAAAAAGAGGAAGGAATTAATAAGTACAAATTGGTTGTTACAAAGTAGTCAAGCATAGGGGTATAGCATAAGGAATCTAGTCAATAATATTGTAATAAATATATATGGTACCAGAAGGGTACTAAATTTATACGGGTGATAGATGGGAGGAGGATTGGGGGCAGGGTAAAAGGTGAAGAAATTAAGAAGTATAAATTGGTAGTTGCAAAATATTCATGAGGATGTAAAGTAAAGCATAGGGAATATAGTCAATAATATTTTAATAAGTATGTACAGTGCCAGATGGGTACTAGATGAGTCAGGGGGCGTCACTTTTTAAATTATATAAATGTCTAACCACTTGACCGTATTCCTGAAATTAATATGAACTAATATTGAATATCAGCTATAGTTTAAAAATCAAAAAGGGGGAGGGAAATTGAAGGAGAATAAGAAGTCCAAATTTCTAGGTATAAAACCAATAAGTCATGGGAATGTAATGTACAGCATAGGGAATATAGTCAGTAATACTGTGATAGCATGGTATGGTGTCAGATGGTTGCTGGACTTATCACGATGATCACTTCTTTAGGTATATAAATGTTGAATAACTATTGTTACACCTGAAACTAATATATTATATGTTAGCTATATTTTAATAAAAATCTTTTTTAAAAAATTTAAAAGAAAGAACTTGTTGAATGAATATGGTCAAAATATTAAGTTTAAGGTCTATAAATTCAGGCAATTGTTTGCAAAGAACCAGTGATAATTTAAAGATTTTGGGAACCTAAACCTTTAATAACTTCCTGAGAATCTGGTGGTTAACTAATTAAATGTTGTGGGCTGGAAGATCTTACATCAAAAGAAAAGGGTGGAGATTGTTGTTTCATTCCCATTTATTTATTCGTTTATCAAATATTTGGCATCACTTTAGTGCCAGGCATTGTACTCTTGAAAAAAAAGAATGAAAATAAGCAGAGAACCTACTGTGCCATAATCTAATCAGAAATGATGAAAAAGTAAGATGAAAGAAAGAAATCTCAGCCTCCTGCAAACTTTTCCTTACTTTGTAATTCTTCCATATGGGAGGAAGGAAAACATGGTGCTGACAGGATGAAATCAAATTTACAGAATTATGTCAGGATTCAGTATCAAGCAAAGAAAAAAGAGATCAGGCAAAAGAAAGTTTTCTAGGTTGAAACTCTAGCTTGGCTTCCTGGAGAGAAGCACCTTGACACTTAGTTTTCCTGAGAAGGGAATAAATATTTGGAAAGAGCTTTCAACTTCAGGCTAAGTGAGTGAGATGAAATTTAAGGACATTCATTCAGAGCGACTGTGTAAGGAAATGTTGAGAAAATGCTGATAATAGTTAATAAACAGTAAGTCTTCATAGATAATTGTTTACTTTTAAATTTGCTCTCAGATTAATTTTAAATGTTAACTTTGTTTAACATTCTGCAATTTTTTAAAAAGTTAATAATTTCGATAAAGTATTGTTTTCTTCAAAAGTATTTGAATACTCACATGGGCATATATATGTATACACATACACACACTCACAATACTGACAATTTCCACCACTTTGTGCTGTTCTGTTTGGAATGTACTGGACAGTGGAGAGGAGACGGCCACAGGTTTTCTACTAGTGGATAAGTTACCAAAATTTAACATTAAAAGGATTGGAAATTAATTGGTATGAGTATGTAGCCTATACATGAAACCATACTGCTCAAGTATTCATTTGAGATGCACAGTGATATTTGCTATAAGTTCCAGTAGAACTTTTCATCAGTATTCTCTCTCCTTTTATAATCTAATTGATTTATAAAAAACCTAATGTTGGTATCACTCTAAATAAATATGTATGTATAGTATAAGTATGATCTCTAATTAAATCTTAAGACATGAAATGGAATGTGCTTCACATTGTGTTTAGGTCACTCATTAATTTTATTAGAGGATAGCAGGACAGGAAAATAATCAGTACTTAAAAGTACTACCATTTTCAATAAATTACTATCACATATACATGAGTTGTCTTCTGCCTTATAGGTGCATTGGAAAATATAATCAGTGAGTTTTAAATGAGAATTGCTTATTTTTGCTTTCTGTTTTAAAATAGAATACAATTTAAGCAAGAATAGTTACTTTGAATCCGTTCTTTTTTGGTCAGATACTAAATTGATTTTTTGTTAGCATCATGCAGAGTTGCTGTGATGTAAAGTTCATGCAGTAGGGTAGGACTTGGGCAAAAGTTTGTGCTGGATCTCAGAGACAGTTGTGGGGCTTTGTATACACTTCTGGACAGGTCACGGGAGAACACCAAAATGATGTTTGAGGAAAATAATTCTGTCTGATGACTTTGGTATACACTGGAGATAGAGGGTGCTAAAGGCTGGGGCACCAAGTAAGAGAGAAAATTTTGGGGCTTTCAGCAAAATATATTTCCCCTCCCAGTCCTTTGCAACAAAAAGAGGAAAATGGGTTTCTTCTCACAGGCTGTCCTCCACTTCCATCTGAAAACAACAACAAATCAATGTGATATCGTATTTGACTAGCCGACATCCAGGGCAACCATACCTTTCCTTTCATTACCATTATGGTTGCTCTTCATGCAGTTAGGTAATCGTCATTCTTCTACTAGGGATTGCAGTGAATTTCATGGTAAATCTATATTGTCTTGAGGTGACTTTTACTGTGATAACAGTAATGAACTTTTTAATAAAAGATAGCAACATACAGATCCTCTATATTTTATCAGACAATTTACTTGCATTTTGACAATTAGTCTGTAAAGATGTTGCTTCTGTTTTTTTCAGAAAAGGAAATTAAATCTCAGAGAGGCTCAATGACTTCCTTGTGATCTCTTAGTTGATAAGAGCCAGAGGCAGGATTTGAACTCCAAAGCATTTAACTTTTCATGCTTTGCTAATGCCTTTTGATTGTAACATTTCTTTTATAGGATACGTGTATGTAATACAAAATCATAGCCAAAGATCTAAAACCATAGTTTTTTCCTCCCTTTCGGAATCCACATTTCAAATGAATGATGTAGTATGTGAAGTTCTCTCCAACACTTGGGAGATGTCAGCGCTAATGAGGAAACATTTCTAAATTAGTGTGTCAAATGGGGATTCAACCAGTAGTAATTAGATGACCTTTGAGAAAATTACGATTGACTGTGAGAGGCAAATTTCTACCCTACTGCATAGAACAGTCTTCCAGTGAAAGAGGATTTCACTTTTAATCCTCAATAAAGAACAATAAACTATTACTATTCTAGAATATATGCTTGTTATTGAAAATAGTCTTTTTTTAATTATGGGAGAATAGCTGAATATCTTATAATGTGTTTTCTATTTTCTAGTGTCTATTTAGAACTTTAAATTATCACACACAGAAAAACATGATCTAAAGCCTTTAAGAATCTGGTTTATTAAATGAATTTGGAGAAATTCAGAATGTGAGAAGCACATATATTATATAATCATGGATCAAAGGATATAACAACTTACTCTCATATGTAGTCATTTAAAAACATTAAAGAGATACTGTACACATTTATGAATTAATATCTTTGGGGGGAAAATGTGCTGAATATGACTTTTAATAGGAAATTTTGAAGTTTTCCTAAGATTCAATACACGGGGTGGGGAGATGCCAAAAAAATGTACACAAGTGGACATTTTGTTCAACGTTGCTCAAGCAGTAATTCTCCATAATCAGAAGTGTCTGGACGCTGATGGTAACCACTTTGAGCACCTCTTGTAATTGCAGAAGTCAAACGTGACTTGTGTTCATCTTTTGTTATCGGTGTATTTTGAGTATTACAATTTTAATACAGTTTTCCTTTCTTAAAATATGTATACAATTTTTGGCATCATCTGTATATTAGTAGTTCAAGAATTATGATTATGAAATTCCTAATAAAAAGAATATTTTGCAAACAATGAGTAGAGGGTAGAAGAATGCCAACTACCAGAACTCTGATAAAAACTAGATTGAAAGGTATCTGGGGAGACTGGGACTAGGGATCTCTCTCCCAAGTATAAAGGAGTCAAGAAAGTTACCTCAAAAGTCTGAGGATTGACAGAGGGGTCTGGAGCCCATTTAGTTTATGTGGTTATGAGTTTGAAGAGCTTGTGTATCTGAATTGAAGTTCAGTATTTTTAGAAAGCTCTCACAGTTTATAAAAAGTAATAAAACATTTTATCTTTTTTTATCATCTTTATAGGGAAAAAACTCTCCATATACTATCATGACATTTACCCTCTTTTGGATGACTTATTTTATTGGTTGATCATTATTCCTTAAGTTCAACCTAGGAAATAAAGCTGTCAAGATAGCATGTTTTATAAAACCAAAAAGTTATTCCAGATTCCCATGAATCAATAACATAAAGGAAATATGAGAAAATTATATTTTCATATTTCCTTGAAAAGAAGCAGTAGAAAATTTGTGTCTAGTAGCCATTCCTAGGATTTTGATTTCCCAAAGGGTTTTAATTTATGTAGATTTTATACTTTATAGTTTAGAAATATGTAAAATATTTCATTCATTTAAAAATGGTAATAGTCAGTAATAATACCCAAGAAAATTACAAATATATGTATGTGTATGCTTATAATTATTCATAATAACCAAAAAAAAGTACAAACAACCCAGAAGTCTATCAGCTGATGAATGGATAAATAAAATGCAGTGTATTCCTACGATGGAATATTATTTGGTCAAAAAAAGAATGAGGTGCTGAACATGCTACCATATAGATGAACCTTGAAAATATGCTAAGTAAAAGAAGCCAAACACAAAAGGTCACATATTATAATACCATTTATATGAAATGTCTAGAAAAGACAAATGCATAGAGACAGAAAGTAGATTAGTTACCAGCGAGTGGGAAGAGTGGTGAATAAGGAATGACTGTTAATGTATAAGAGTTTGTTTTGCAAGTGATAAAAATATTCTGGAATTAGTGATGATGGTTGCACAATTTTGTGAATATAAAAACCAATTAATTGTGTATTTTATAATGATGAATTTTATGGTATGTGAGTTATATCTCAATAAAAATAAAATAGATTTTAAAATATGTTACATAATTTTATGAGCAATAACTATATTTTCCAGATAAAATATTAATAACAGTTGCATTGCTTTACATTTTTTGCAAATATTTTTGATGTTTGCTTAATGAGAATAATTAGATTCTCATGTTTGCTTTTGCATTCCATCTACTGTAATGCATTATTTGGGTTGAATTATGTAAGAAAATCTAGCCTTATACAGGTATGTTTGAAAAAGAAAGAGTGTTATAATAGATTATGCAGATAATCAGGCATTTTTCTCTAATATTTTATCAAAACTTGATATATGGTGATTCTTAAAGGTTAGTTACAGTGTAATCTCAAATCCCCAAGTGATGTTGGGTAGGCTGTAGTTATTCAAAGCAAGTCAGGACTGGGAAGCTCAAGATGGTTCACTCACATCGCTAACACTTGGAGCTGTCAACTGATGCTCAGCTGACCAGAATGCCTCAATTTTCCTCAGTATGGACTCTCCATGTGACTCAAGCTTCTCACAGCATGGTGGATGGATTTCAGAAAGAAGTATTTCTTGTCAAAAAGTAGAAGTGGTTGATCTTTTAACTCAGAAGTTAAAGTATTACTTTGCCTATATTCTGTTGGACAAAGTTGCAGGGTAGGCCCAGATTGAAGGGCAGGAGAAATAAACTCCACTTCTTGATGGGAAGAGTGGCAAAGAATTTGCAGCTAGCTGTTCTCCACTATATGATCTTTACTGATATCTTGAATACCATGGCTTGTGGGAGCTTGGTCTATACTGTGATTATATATTGTTGGTTATATTGTTGCAACTTTTACTTTGCAAATTAACAGCGTCTTAATTGGATACTTTCATTTGAAATCTTTAAACTATATTATCAAAAATATGTTTATAATATATATTTAATACAATGAAAATAGAGTGCTTTATGGCTTTTTATTATATGCCCATCCCTCCTGTTTTTTAATTTGTGACATTATTCTTCAGTTTTGTTGTTGATATTCAGTTACTTAAGAACAATTTCTTTCAGCGTGATATAAAAAGTATAATACAAATATAATATTAATTCTGCTCTAGTATCAGTCTGCTATCTCTAAATCATATGTCTTTATTTCCTTTCAATGTTTATTCTGTAAGAGTGCCCTAGTTTTGCCCTTAATGGTTATCTATCAGCAGTACTTATAAGAACGTGCACCAGAGCTTAATTCAAGTAGTTACTTAATTAGAATCTCCTTTGGGAGAAATGAAGTCCACAGAACAGTAAATAAAAATGTTTGTTAATGTTGACACACAAAAAAAGTGAGCAAAAACAATTTTTTTAAAACTGGCTACAATTTTCAAAATGCTTTTCACATGTCCTGAAGTTAAAGGGCTGATGAAATGCCTTTCAAATTTTCTTTAGTTTCTCCAGGAATGGTAATATTTTATGCAGGCCCAGGTTAGAAATGCTTACTTGTTATTAAGCATTTATGTAATTTGGGAATTTTGATAGTTATATCAAAGCATGCTAAAAGCATCTTTCTTTTAGGTGCCCTTAGAAGTTGCTTCTGGAAATCTGCTTTGAAATTGCTTTCTGAAAGCCTTATTCATGCTGTATAGAAAATTAAGCTTTTTCTCCATTTCAGAATGGCAAAGTGTCCGTAGGTTATTAGTAGGGTGTTAGGTTGGACATGCCTGCTGTTACTGATCAGGGGCAAGTAATGCACTGTGCTTTCTTACAAGAGCAGTACCAAGGGAACTAAAGCTTGATTGACAACTCAGCATACTGAAAATCTTAACGTTAAATTTGTTTCAAAATATTTGATAGAAAGTCATTATAAAACTTGGAACCTAGTGTACAAAATTTCTGTCAGCTCTTAAGTATTGGCAGTACCAAAGAATAATTGGTTACCATTACCATTTGAAACAGCAAATTACCTTATGGTAGTATAATAGGTGTACCTTAGAATCCTCTGGTTATTTAAGTCACATCTGAAAACCCAGGATATGCATTTTAAGTATTTTTGAGAGGAAGATGTAGAATTATGAGGCATCATTTCAGCTAAATTTTTATTGGCAACTGAACTCTCATTAAGATGAGTTTCCAGATTAAATTTGAGCTAGGGTGTAGTTACCACACCCTTTGTACCTTATTGCCTATAAAGAGGAACAGCCCTTGTGATTCACAGACTGTTCTAAATTGCGTAATACTTTCTAAATGCCTGTAGCAATCCAAGTGCATTTCTAAAATGCTGTGAATGCTCCGTATTTCCTTTGGTTCTATTTTAGCTTTGCTGGTTGGTTTCTTTGATCAGTTTTCTTTGCTGATTTTGGAGAGTTCACATTTCAGTGAAGAAACTGAGTTTCCTTGTATATAAACAACCTTAATGCTTTCATGGTGGAATTTGGAAAGGTCACATACTAGAAGAGAGGCTAGATTCCTCATTTTGACTTGCTATATGTTATTCTGCCCTGCCTTAGTGCCCTCCCCCATCCCAATGCCTAAATTACCTTTTACCTACTTCTTGCCATTTTTCAGTCCTCAGCTCAAGTTCCATGATTGTAGTTTTTAAAGTCAAACCACTTTAGCCTTTATTTGTCTCTCCCTTCTTTGCATTCCTAGTGGTTAGGTTTAATAGCACACATTTGAGTAAATTACCTCTTCTCTAATCATTTCATTATCTTATCTACTCACTCATTCATTCATTGTCTTATCCAGTAAACATTTGTCATGCTTTTTCAATGTAATTTGCAAGACACTTTTCTTGTTCCTATAGTGGAATAAAGTTGATTCAATCTTTACCCTCCAAATGAAGCACATAAGAATAAATAGTCATAATATAAGGTGGTGTGTGTGAAATGGTGCTACTGGAATTTATTTTGATTATTTCCCCATATAAATTATCTTCCATAAGAGAGAACAATTTTAGTGTGGTGACCAGGATGAAGAGATCATGGAAAACAGATATTTAACTGGACATTAAAAGATGGATGAGTAAGATTTTGCAAAGTGAAAAAGATGGTATGGGATGTCATTCCTGCTAGAAGGAACTAAGTTACAAAACACAAGAGTGAAGAAGAATAGATTGAGTTTACAGGATTTCAGATCATATCTAGTTCAGTGTAAGTATTAAGGAGTAATAAAAAAATTATTTTACTAAAAACATGTCAGTATCTCCAGTCTAGAAATCTGCCTTGACTTCTTCTGTAGTGTAAGTCTTAAATGTATATCCTGATTTCACTTTGGATATAGATATATTAACATTAATCTCCACCTGGGTCACTACTCTGTTGCATAAAAAAATCATTCACAATATTTCAAAGACAATTTTACAATGAACTGTATTATATGTTTATGGATTGATTGTAAAAATGGTAAAAAAAAAAAAAAAAAGGTAAATTCCTAGAAGTCATCAAAAATAAATGTATCAAAATTAATGTGTCATTTGGAACTTTATAGTAACCAAAGAAACCCACACTCTCTCTACTGTAATATGGACACACCATTTCCTTTGGGGGAAAAAATGTATCAAAAAGGAGCCCTATTCAGTTAACTTTTGAGTTAATGTGTCCTCAGTTTCTCATAGTTCATTCCATTAGGAAGATATTTTATTTGATCATGAGCATACCTCTTTAGTGGAAAATGAAAAACAAAATAAAACTAAATCTAGAGGAAGAAAACTTGAGGACTTTTCTCTCTCCCTTTCTCTCGCTTTGTCAATCCCATGTTCACAGGAGGTAATACCATGGCTTCTGATTATGTATAACATTGACCTCCCATTGGTAGGATGCTTACAAGTGCAATGATTGTTTCTGTTGAGAACACCAGCAATTATATTATCTCTTTCATCCCCATACTCCGTAATGACCAGTGATATTTGTTACGAAGTTTGGTGGTTCCTATGGTCTTGCCTCATAGTCATGTATCTTTTTGTACAAAGCTGACTCCATCATGGGAAGGGACTTCAGGATAGTGACTTTGTCATTATCCTGGCCTGATGTCAGAAGTAGAGAGAATTTCTGCAGCAAAAGAAAGTGAAACATAATTCTGTAGAAATAGAATTTTCTACACAGAAACAATGTTAAAATGTTTTTCTTGTGCTTTCATTACCATTGTGGGGGTGAACACATCATGTTTATAGAACAGGAGTATGAACCATATAGGAGAAAAAAACTCTAATAAGTTCCAATAATTTAAAAATCACTGTTAATATTATAGTAGTTAAAATTTGCATAATTATTCTATCTTCTATCAATGTCACACACTTCTGAGATAAGTCTTTCTTTTCTATTTTTAGCATCTCTGTACTTTAGTTTGTCATTCATTTGTCAAGTAGTTCTTACTCCACATAAAATGTGCTATTTTACATAAATTTTTCTATGAAAATAAACATAAGCGAAAACTATAATAGTTCTTGGTATAATAGCGATTCTCTTCCTATTCCCTCTACGATTCTTGAATTGCTATAAGCCAAAAAGCAAAATCCATTATTAAAATGTTCCCCATGCCAGGTTTTTATTACTAATATGTTGTTTATTTTTAATCATCTTTTGAATTATTGACTATTTTATGGTGTCTCATAACAGCAATTTCTATTTGTTTTATATACTTCATAGAGTAGATTTCATTTTCTGCCTCACTCCATTGTATGTAATGGCTTAGCTTTGAAATCTTTGCTTGATTTAGAGGACGTTAATTTGCTTTAACATATTACCATCTAAAGTATAATAGCTCAGGTTTGTATGGTCTTATAAAAACTTTATCTTGATATGCTCTAAAAGGTTCTTTATTTTTTCGTTCTCTCTTTTTTCTAATTTTTAAAATTCTTCCTGGTATACTTGTCACGTATCAGGATATTAAGCAGATGCTCAGACTGACTCAGCTACATAATATCAGAATACTGAAATTCAGGTTTCAAAGCAATTGATAACTTACATTCCCACATTATTCTTCTAATATTTCACTCCTACTCCATGACATTTTTACCTAAGTCTTCCAGCAGCTGTTTTGCTACTTAACCTCTAGTTAATTGTTTCTTTTCTCCTCAGCCTGACTCCACAGAATGATGGATCTATTTTCTGTAGACTTGCCTGCAATTCTTAACTGAACCCCTAGAGTACTGTGTCCTATTTTATCCTTTTCAATTCTTCCCCAATGAGGCATGACCAAGAGATTGTTCTATCCTTGAGAGGCAAGTTCTTGGAATGGAGTGGCAGATGGAGATACAAGAATCACCAGTGCAGCGCTAATGGAAATTCAATTCCAATTAGATTTTAAAGTTGGTTGCTTCCAAAAAGTCTAGAAGTAATATGAATAGAATTGTTTGCCCGGTTGGGATTTTATTCCTTGCCACTAAGCTGCTAGGAAAGGTGATGATGATATTGGAGGAATTCAGGTTTAGGAAATGATGATGATTATATGATGATGGTGATGACGATGATCATTGCAAACATTTATTAAACTCTTATTATATAATTCACTGTCCGTGTATTACTTTTATATTACTGCATAATAAATCACCACAAACTCAGTGGCTTAATGCAACACACATTTATTGTCTTTGTTTTTGTGCATCAGGAGTCTGGGCACAGCTTAGCTGAGTCTTCTGCTTAGGGTCTCAAGGCTGCAGTGAAGGTTTCAGTCAGGGCTAGATTCTCCTCTAGAGGCTCAATTTGGAAAGGATCTCCTTCCTCACTCTTGTGGTTGTTGGACTGAACACTTCAGTTTTTCCTGGCTGTTGGCCAGAGGCTACCCTCAGTTCCTAGAGGTCACCCTCAGTTTCTTGCCATGTGGTATTTCTTAATATGCCCTCTTATTTCCTCACAGCCATTCCAGGAAGAGAGAAAAACTCCTGCAAGACAAACGCTCAATCTTATGTT
Source organism: Rhinolophus sinicus (assembly GCF_057876585.1). Taxonomy (NCBI): domain Eukaryota; kingdom Metazoa; phylum Chordata; class Mammalia; order Chiroptera; family Rhinolophidae; genus Rhinolophus; species Rhinolophus sinicus. The sequence continues at coordinate 34,832,046 of NC_142513.1, forward strand.
GCCTAATCATGTATATTAATCATTTATAGCTCATCATCTTTTCCATATTCTATTGCTTAGAAACAAGTTACGGGTCCCGCCCATACTCAAGAGGAGGGCATTACACAAAGATATGAACGTGAGGTGGTAGGAGGCATGGGAGTCACCCTGGGAGTCCATACACCACAGGCAGAGGTTGCAATTTGTTCCCCAGTGTCAATCCTTTCTTTTTCCTCCTAAGAAATAGCTAGTACCTCATTGTTAAGTAGCTCTCTGGTCACCTGGAGTAAAGCCCTCATTCACTACATTCCCTTGCAGTTAGGTATGGCCAAGTAACTAACATATGGCAGAGCAGCCAGATAAAAGAATCTAGAACTCTGGGGATTTTGTGAAATCACCCTATCAGCCTTTAAAGATTCTCTACTCATGACTTCTTTAATTTGAGGGGAAAATAAACTTTCATTTTGTTTAAGCCATTCTTATTTTTGGCTGTCTCTTGCAGATCAACTTAATTTTAAATGATATTCTTTTCTATCATCTATTCTCCTCTTTACTCTTCCCAACAGTCCTTCATTTCCATTTTGTGGTATATATATATTTTTTTTTTTCAAGGAACTCTAAATCACCCCTACATTCAAGTTAGGTCAATCAGAGCATTCTGCCTCCTGCTCATAGGGGTGGAAGTCTGACCTATGCCACGTAATCACAGTAAATCTCAAAACTTTTACTGAGAAATTATAGCAATACCTGTATGTAGCAATAATTCTGACTAACCATATTTTTTATTCCAGTCCCAGAGTCTATCCTAAGGAGAAACAGAATTTACCTGACTCTTGAGCCTATTGCTTGCCAGAGATGGCTCATGGACCATATAAACAAACCAAACTACTGCATAATGATGGCTGATATTTAGGGAATAGTCTGAAGGAAGTTTCCACACCAGTCTCGAGGTTAGAAATAGCATAGAAAGGAGGACTCTGAGAGAATTTCTCTGTCTCCCTAACTACAACAGGATTACTCATGATAACTCAGGTAGAATTGGGGGATCCCTATTTAGTATGGGTCTCGGAAACACTCACATGAGTGGTGAAAATGGATATCCCTGCACTTGTGGAATAAAGATCACAATATATTGGAATGCAAAAGTGATTTGTGTTTCCTAAATTGTGTATTATTCTCCCCATCTATAGTCTTTATTTGGGGGCAAAGCATGTTTGAATTTATTATTGGACTTTTAAAAATTACCAGACTAACTGTTATTCACTGTTGTAAATTGATCAATACAAAGGTGTGGCCTCATGTTTTTCTCTCAGGAAGTCTTCTGCCCTTCCATGCCTTTTACTTACTTTTTTTAGCTTTACATTGATAAAATATTCATTAAAAACAAACAAATAAAAAATAACTAAAAAACATGATTCAGTACTTCTCGTATTGTGTATTTCAGTGATCGCAAGGTTTTAAAATGCTTTTGGCCTAAACAAAGAATTTTTGTTTTTAAATCCAAAGTAGATACAATTGCCCAGAACTCTGGAGACAGAATGGAAGTAAGGATTCATCAGCCTTTCCCCAGTAGGAACTTACAGCTAAGTTAAGGGGTGAAAGGCTTAAATAAGTGACTAAGAAAGTGCTAATCATGTGCTTATACCACAATTGTATATGAGTATAGATAAACAGAGAAGACAACTATTTAGAATGGCTCAAGAAGTTTCTGAAAAGGGTGATGTGACGTAAGGTGGGCCCTGGAGTAGGCCAGGGAGAACAGAGACAATTGGGGCTTCCCTGAGAATTCTTGACATGAAACAGAGGAACTGTCCCCAGACCTGGCTGAGCATCCATTAGTCCCACCTAAGATCTAATGGGACAGAATCTCAAGAGTGAGGACAGCGTAGCTGTATTTTTAACTAGCTCTTTAGATAATTCTTTCTGAAAACTGGCATTTAGGAGTTTCTGAAGCAGAAGGTGTGCCTTGTTATTATCACAGCTGCTTGAAAATTAATTTGGGAATGCAATTTATGATTCAAGAACTTTCAAAAAATCAAATAAAAGGTTATAGCCATGGTTTGTGTATTATATGCCTTATAATTTTGCAAATTTGATAGGAATTAATATTTCACCATTAAAAAAAAGGGAAAATATAGGATCATATAGTGAAATCAACATGTTGAAACTCTTGAAGGGCAGAAGGTAATAACACAGCTGACCTGCCACCTATCCCTCCACACCCATTCATACCCTGCCAACTTTCCACATGAGTGCTGAATAAGTACTGCATTGTTTCTGCAGTAAGATCACATACCATTGAATATCCTGAATAAAATCTGCCTCTCACATTTTGGGGGATGTACTTTAATGCTTGTCTAAGCATTATTTTATTTATTTTCTCCTTACCTATTGTCTTACATGTCTTAAGTTGGTTTCCCTAGAATATGAGATAGGAATTTTTATGCAAATTATTTATTGAAATAGTGCTCTCAAGAGAATCCTGTAAGAGAGTGAGGGAAGTAGGATAGGACAGGGGGAAAAGCTAGGTTAAGATGTACTTTTGCCTAAAGACTAGTCTTGGTATGATCTGACCCTGTTGGGAGCTCCGGAGCACGAATAGCATCTCAGAACTCTTCCAGCTGAAGCAAAGGGACTCATGTCTTGTTTTCCTCTCTTTCACCATCCATTCAGTGCCTAAGCTATTCTTGAAGGGAGGGCATAACTGCCAGAGAGACAACTCCCAGAGGCGAAGGACATTTCTCAGGAGAAGGGTGATTTTATTACTAGCCAATACTCACAGTAGCTGAGAAAAGGATACACTACAGATAAAGTGCAGTAATTTTTAACTTGGGCAATTTTGTCCCTGAGAGACATTTGGTGATATCAGGAGATAATTTTGATTGTCATGACTTGGGGAGGGGTGGTAATGGTGTTCCTACTGGCATGTAGTGGGCAGAGACCAGGGATGCTTCTAAACATCCTACAATGCACAAGACAGCCCCTCTACAACAAAGAATTATCCAGTTCAAAATGTCAACAGTGCCAGGCTTGAGAAACTCTGCATAAAGGGAATCTTAGCAGGGCATCAACAGTGACTCACCTTCTTTTTCATATATGCACTAGGCTGCATTTGTAAACTGTAATAACAGCAAGAGACATTCTTGCTTGGACCATATCAGGTAAAAAAAATCCAATCCCTTATCCATCCATCCATCCATCCATCCATCCATCCATCCATCCATCCATCCATGCTTCCATCCATCCATCCATCCATCCATCCATCCATCCATCCATCCTTCCACCCACCCACCCATCCATCCATCCATCCATCCATCCATCCATCCATCCATCCATCCATCCTTCCACCCATCCATCCATCCATCCATCCATCCATCCATCCATCCATCCATCCATCCATCCATTTATCCATGCATGCATTTACTAAGCAGGTTGATTCATTAAGCAATTATTGAACTCTTACTACTATGCTTCCTGGAAAATAAGACCAGGTCTTATATTAATTTTTGCTCCAAAAGAGGCATTAGGGCTTATGTTCAGGGGATGCCATCCTGGAAAAATCATGCTCGGACTTGTTTTCCGGTTAGGTCTTATTTTCAGGGAAACACGGTATGTGCCAGGCACTAGACTTGTCAGTGGGATGTAGGGATAGGTACAACATGGCCTCTGCTCTCAGGAAGCTCAGAAAATTAAGAAATGGGAGAGCAAACAGCCTAGTGGATTTGCCAAATGTAAAAGATAGAATACACATTAACACAGGTTGACTGTATTAACCAAAACATAAGTATTTCAATCATTTATCCAACATATATTATTTATTATTGACTACCTATTATATACCAGGTGCTATTCTAGGCACTGGAGATATAGCAGTGAACAATAGTTGTATAATCCAGTCATCAAGGTGTGTAGTCCAGTGGGGAGAATAGCTAATAGACATTCAGATAAATTAATACATAAATAAAATTTTAGATAGAGATAAGTGCTATGAAGAACACAGAAGAAAAGAGTTGGAGAGAGAGAGTTAGAATAGGAATAGTGGGCTCCATATTTCAGTAAGGGTGATCGGAGAAAGCCCCTTTGAAGAGATGATAGTTCAGGTGAGACCTTAATGAGAAGGAGTCAGCCATGTGAAATTCCAGGAGAAGCAGAAGGTCTATTTCAGGAAGAGGAAGATGCTTGGTCTCATTGAGGAACCAAAAGACCAGTGTAGCTGCATCCTAGTTCATAAATAGGGCAGTGGTAAAGGATGAGTTCAGAGAGGTGAGCAGGGGCCAGATGATGGAGGGCCCACTAGACCACTGAAAGAGTTTGGATTCTAATCCAATTACAATGGGAAGCCGTTGGAGGTTTTTGAAACAGCATGGTGACATGATCTGAATTATTGTATATTTTGAGATGATCATTTTGGCATATGTGTGATGGTCCAGCAAGGAGATCCTGCATCAATCCAGGAAGGACATTGGGTGCCTGCCTCCAATATCTTCCCACTTGTTTTTACCCCCTTCAGAAGTGCAATATAGAGTATCTTTCCTATCATATACTCTCACTTTAGTGGGTAAAATATCTGCCATTAGAAGAGTGTGGAAATACTGTAATATATTTAATATGTCACTTTTTTTAACAGCATTGTGCTATTTCTGAATAGGTGAATAGATATTAAGTTTGAGTTCTAAAGAGCAGTTAAGCATTCATTATGCTGTGTCCCAAATGTGAACACATCGATAGAAAGACGAAGCCTTTCGGATTAGTGAATTAAAACATTAGCTACTTAAAATTTATTTTGTATAGCTTCCCAACCAAACCAAATCACTTTCAATTTTTTAAATGTATATAGTTCTTTACTTTGAAAGATAGGGCAACATAGGATGAACAATCAATCAGTGAATAATTTCTTTCGTGTGTGTGTGTGTGTGTGTGTGTGTTGTAGCACAGTCTGGAGGATTGAATTTCTCATAGGACATAAATAAAAGGACTGCTAGGTGAATGGTTTCTAGAATGATTTTTTCAGAACAGCTTGAAACCCAGCGTTTACAACCTAATTAGAATCTTCTCACAGACCTTTAGTAAGCAGTAAGCATCAGTGTAGGCTTGACTTGAGTTTGAATGATGCTCTTTGTTTATTCTGGTGTTCACGGAGAGCAGCATGTAAAATGCATTATTTTATGTGTTAGTAGTAATAAAATTTTTAATACATTAATAGGGAGCTTGACAGAAGCCCAGAGGAGTTTGCATATTTTATGGAGATATTTTGTAGTCAAGTAGTTTATTTAAAAAGTAGCTAATGCACTATATATATATGCATATATATATATATATATATATATATATGCATATATATATGTGCATATATATATATGTGCATATATATATATATATATGCACATATATATATATGCATATGTATGTATGCATATCTATATGTATATATGCAGCCAGCATAATTCCACTATTGAAGAGTGGGCATTGAGATGCTCTTTTGATATAGTCTCCGCTTTTGAGACATATTTTCAAGGCTTATACATTATAAAATTGGCAAAGATGGAGCTTGCTTAAGTTGATTTTTTTTTTAAATGAAGTGTATATTTAGCAGGAATTATAATTGCTCTAAATGTCCATGTATAAATGAAAATGAATAAGCAAGTTTTCTTTTTTTTAGTATAACCCTGGCAATTTTATTAATGTGTCACCTAATTATAAACCCAGTAGAAGCAGTTTCTAACATATAATTACTTTATAGTGCAATTATATGATTTATATAAGATTTATGTAAATGCATGATCTGACAGAACTATCTTTGGTGCGAGAAATAAGTATTGTGTAGTGGTTTCTACTCATGTCACATTGCAGCAGTTCACTAGTCATTATTCTACAGAGCTTCCTAAATTCCTGGTATCTTCGTGAGTATGCAGGTATGATTGAGTATATCTGTGTGATTACCTTTATTATCTATGTGCATTCCACTTTTGTAGACCTAATTTACAAATAGGGCAAATATAATGGCCCTCATTTTTTAAATAAAATCCTGAAGCTGGACAGCAGGAAAAAGTAACATCCTGAAAACCCTTTCACTAAGTGGTCAAGAAGCAACTTAAGATTTGTATATCAATTATTGCTTTTCCAAGTCAGGTGACATCAAATGTCCTTTAAAATGGTCATAATTGCCCTACAATTATCTAGATGTATTTTGCCAGTGCTGTAACTTGAATGGACTTTTTGAATGTATGTTTCTTCCACAGACATGCTACTGGATGAATAAAGTTTTATTGCACATGTTACTGTTTCCTACATCATTAGTCTCCAGTACTCAGGAATTTAAACATTCATTAGGTATGCTGGTCCCAGGTCAGACAGAATTTTGAGGTACTGTTATTGACCTGTCTGTTACTCTGACTGATGGTACTTGTACAACAATAGAATAGTTTCATAATGTATCCTGATTTAATCTAATGGAATCATCTGCCTATATAGATATCTAGTTAGATGGACATGGAAATACACATGGATTAGCTGGGACCATGTTCATCAATCTGATTCATAGTTACAGTAACAGCACTTTCTAGAACTATTTTGCAGTCTTGCTTATAGACTATGACTCAAGTTTGAATTAATTCTCATACTTATGTTATAAATAATACCTAGGGTACAACCATCCACCTTGGAAAAATTTAGTATCATCTACTAAAATTGAAGATATGTGTATCTGGAGACTCAGCGATACTATTCCCAGATGTATACCAACATATTTATGTATGCTTCTGTACACTTACAGACATGTTTGAGAAGTTCATAGCTGCATTATTCACAATACCTCAAAACTCATGACAACCTATATGCCCATTAACCATAAAATGGATGAGTATATTTTGCATAATGTAGCAGTACATGGTGGTAAAAATGAAGAAATTACATGTATACATAATATACTGAATCACACAAATGTAATCTTTGCATGAAAGAAACCAGACATAAAGGAATACATAGTGGATGATTCCATTTAAACAAAGTATGAAAACAGGCAAAACTAAAGTATAGTATGAAGAGATGCAAACATAGGTAAACTATTAAGCAAAGCAAGGAAATGATAACCATAAGAGTAAGGATAGGAATTACTTTAGTTGAGAGTTGTGATTATGAAGAGGCAAGTGCAGGACATCCAGGAGTGATTACAGTATTCTTTTTCTTCCCTTGGATGATGCTATGAAAATACTCACTTTAATTTATTAAGCTACTCAGTTACGTTTTATGTACAAATATGTGATTTGTATTTCACAAATAAAACTTGAAGAAAAAACCTGAATGTAAGTAACTACTTAACTCTGGGACTGTTCTTAGTATTAATATTTGTAAAAAACCTTTCAGAATAGGAAGGGTGATGTCATTTGTAGAAACCTCTGAACAAAAAGTGGAAAAATATAACCCAAGATTTAATTTCTTACACAATCAGAGATTTGCTTTTGATACTGTATTTCCCCGAAAGTAAGACCTAGCCAGACGATCAGCTCTAATGCGTCTTTTGGAGCAAAAATTAATACAAGACCCAGTATTGTATTATATTATATTATTATTATACTATATTATATTTTTTCCGGTCTTATAGTAAAATAAGACCAGTTTTATATATTATGTTATATTATATTATATTATACCCGGTCTTATAGTAAAATAAGCCCGGGTCTTATATTAATTTTTGCTCCAAAAGATGCATTAGAGCTGATTGTCCAGCTAGGTCTTATTTTTGGCAAAACATGGTATATACAGAGAGGTGTTGATTAATTATGACTCTCATATTATCAGTCCTAAATTTCATATTCTGTCTGTATTGGACTCTTGAATTTACCTAAAAAACCTCAAAAGAATAAGGATGTAGTATCATAAACAAATCCCAACATAGGATTATAATATCAGACACAGGTGCAATGTAACTTATCTGAATCATGCCTTGGAGCTGCCAGTGCAGCTTTTCTCCCCACCCCCACACATAGATGTTTACCTGTATTTAAGTTTTCCCAAATCATAAAGATGAGATTATTGGTAGTTTGAGTGAGACTAATCCACAGCTCTTATTAGGGAGAAATTGATTTTACTTAGAACTAAAACATACGTTTACTAATGACAGCTAACTTTTGTTATAACGTCTTTATTTGAGAACATTCTGTTAAATGTGCATACATGAATTATCTCTTATGAATCTCACAACTACCCTCTGAGGTCACATACTAATATTATTCCCATTTTGGAGATGAGGAAACTGAAACTCAGAATGGGGACTTGAAAATACGTAGGTCTAAGTCCAAAGTCCATGCTCTTTACTGCTAGCTTGTATACCTCATAGTGGATTCATTTAGTTTAAAGCTGTAAAAGAAATCCAACACTTTGTTAATGAGACATTTATTTCGAATGGAAACTTTAAGGAGTTGACAGGCTTTTTATTCCTGCTCCACTGATGTTCTTTATATATTTTTGAGGCTTTCTTGACCAAATTCTTATGTTTTCAAGTAGAATTCAAAAACAAAGATGGTCAAACCACCTAACTCAAGCACTGGTTCAGAGTTAGACTCCATTTATGGACTAACGTCTGAGATTCTGCTGAGCTAGTCTCAGAGCCACTCCTATGTTTTCCATATCCAATTACTGTCTTATCTACAACCAGCCATTAAATAAAAAACCTTGGGTGTAATGCAGGGGTAATGGGGCAGGTAGAAGAAGTAGGTAAAGGTTTGTAGTGAGCCACCATGCTGCACAATGCTTTGGTTTGAAAAATGTATCCATTGTTAGGGTGTCTAATTTTGTCTAAAGGAAAGAGATGATTATAAGGAAGAACCCTGGCAATGTTCTTAATAGCTAAGATTTACTGAGCACTTAATGTGTTTCAGGCACTGTTATAAAGACTTTTTACATATTAACTCATTTGGTCCTCAGTACAATCCTATGATGTATATATTATTGTCCCCATTTACAGAGGGGAAGTGGAGAGCACAAAAAAATTACCTAATGTGTCTAAGATCACACACTTGTAAGTGGTAGAAAAGCAGTTATAATTTTTTTTTGGCTTATAGTCTATAAAGCAATAAACCTCATAGTATAGGTTTAAAAGACTGCCAAGCATTTGTGAACTTTTATTTCCGCCGAACCCCTGAGTGAGTAAAGGTCAACTACCAAAAAAATGTCCTTTTGGATTTTCCTAAAGCAACAACACTATGAAATGAATAGTGACCAATTGTATTGGTCCCTTGTCATTCCTTGCTCAAAAAACGACCTTATGTCTATCTATTGACTCCTACTTCTCTTTTAAAAGTGGGCTATTTTTATTTTACCAAACATTTAAATTGGAGAAGTTATATTGTCTTTCCCTTGATATATATACATACACACACACGCACACACACACAGAGGGTGCCAAAAAAATGTATACACATTTTAAGAAAGGAAAAAACTGTATTAAAATTACGCTGATGGTAACCACTTTGAGCACTTCTTGTAATTGCAGAAGTCAAACGTGACTTGTATTCAAGTCACATTTTTTTTTCTTATCGGTATATATTGAGTATTACAATTTTAACACACACACACACACACACACACACACAGAGGGTGCTATATATATATATATATATATATATATATATATATATATATATATATATATACACCATATAACTAAGGAATTTTGGGATTATTGACCTGTTTTCCTCTTTTGAAATAGGCATGAAGTTTATTTAAATGTATATAATATGGGTTTCTGGAAATCAAATCATATATATTTAGATAATGTGAATTTTATTTTAATTCAGATTTTCTGTGGGTAACATGAAATCTGTGAGTTCTTTGACTTCTTCTCTTTAAATTAAATCTTTTTCTTGTAACAATATAGAAAATTAGATTTTTTTACCTTAATTTCTTTGGATAGCTAGAAGAACTATGTATGGAAATTATATTAGTTTTCTATTGTGGTGTAATTACCCCAAGCTTAGTGGCTTAAAACAACATATATTTATTATCTCAAATTTCTGTAGAACAGACGTAAGTCTAGAAAGCTTGACTGTCTCTGTTCAGAGTCTTAGAAGGTTGAATTGGTGTCATCCTGCTGGGCTCTTACCTGGAGAATTGGGGAAAATATGCTTCCAGGACCATTTAGATTGCTGGCAGAATTCAGTCCCTTGCAGTTGTTGGACTGAAGTCCCGGTTTTCTACTGGCTGTCAGCAGGGAGCCACTCTCAATTCTTTGTGGTCCTCTCCATTTTCAAACCAGGAATGACACATTAGCATATTAGCATATTAGACTCTTCTCTGGCTTGGACGCTTTCTGGCTTCACTTCTACCGATACATACAAGGGTGAGAGGCAATGGAGACCATTAGAATTCTGCCTACCACAGCAGAGTGTTTATGTTTTGGTATTTTCTTGAGATTTGATATTGGCAAAGCACCTGAAATAGGCAACTTGCTTTACCTGAGCATTTTAATGTCCTTACACCTATTGATTTCTTAAAAGGAATAATTTAATTTTTTTTTAATTTTAATTCTGTTTACATATATTAGAAGTTGGGACATGGAGAGCATCTTAAAATTGGTAAAATGTATTTATTCTTCTGCATTCACTGAAATATTGTTAAACATTCAGTAAAGGAGGTAGTAAGTAACTTAACTCTAATTCCAAAGTCCTTTTTTCTGATATGTCAGTGGAGACGTGGAACCATTTACTGTGGCTTTTATTTATGGTAAAGACAGCACATGTTGATAGTGAATTGAACTTCAGAGAGAACTTCACAGAGAACTTGATTGAGAGTAACTTAGCTTTGCTATGGGATATTTTTGCAATGAAACCTATCTATTTTCATGCCTACGTCAAATCATATCCCACCTGCCATTTCCTGTTGGAAGTGCCCAAGGCTTCAGGAAACAAGCAAGGATGGAAGGGATCACTAGATCTTTTCCTCTGCCTGACTCTGGCTATATAGAGACCTTGCAAGCTTCCACTGTATCCCAGAGCTTGCTTTCCTGAGGTGGAATGGTCACATCCACAGTGGTCACATTCCTTATATTCTCTGTGAAGAGCCACAGTAGTGTCAATGTCCAGGAGAGAAGAGAAGTCATCCTCAAGGTGAAAGACATCACACCCGTCTTCGCTCTATTTGGCTTTCATTCAATGAAGAGGCAGATTGTGAACAGGATGCGTGTATTTCCTGATCACTGAGTTTCCCCTCTTGCTGACTGTACCATTTGAGAAGTCTCTCAGCTGATCCCTGTTTCCTATGTCATAGCTGCTTAATATGCATCAAATTTGTTTCTTTTTAAAAGTTTATAGTCTTTTAGGTTGGTGTAGTTCCAAATATTTTTAATGAATCAAGCCTCCCTGAAACCCCTCCCTACTCCCTTTCCCCACCCATAGCCCCCAGTACATTTAAAGATATATTAGTCAGAACACAATTTCCCATTAGAAACATACAGGGGCTTATTCATAAACTGCATTGCGAGTCTTCTAATGAAGGATAGGGGCCAGCTATGTCATGGTCCCTTCTATGATTCTTTTGTGTGAATCCAGCATCTACATCGGTGCCCCTTGAAATACCGTGACCTCTTAGCTTTATAACTCCAGTCTTTTATCATTTACCAGAATGACTACATTTTCAGTCTCTTCATTATTCTGTACCACTTTTCTCCTAAGATAAAGAAATGGGACCTCCTCCTTTATGCCTGAGACCTTTTCCACTCTCTTACATTTATGAATGTGAACTTTCATGTCATCATACTTTACAGGTTAAAAAAAATGACCATTATCCCTCATAGAAATGACTTTCAGATGATTTTTCATTGTGGCTGCCTATGCCTGGACTCTATGTTGACCAGAGTCTCTCTTAAAATGGCTTATCTGAACTGAACATAATATTCCAAACATGTTTTGCCCAGCCTGAGTAGAATCCGCTGCTTTCTCCCATGATGTGTAGATTTTACTTTCCCAAGTTCAAGTGAGTATCCATTGTACAGCCAGAAGGGAAGTTAGCGATTATCTAGTGAACTCCAACCATTACTTTTTTTTTAAGTTTTACTAAATTTATTGGCATGACATTGGTTAGTAACATTATGTAGGTTTCAAGTGTACATTTCTATAATACATAATCTATATAGTGCATTTTGTGTTTACCACCTGAGTCAATTATCCTTCCATCACTATAGTATATTTGACCCTCTTTTACCCTCTTCTACCATCCTCCCTTCCCCCTTACCCTCTGGTAACCACTAAACTGTTGTCTGTAAATTTTTGTTTGTTTTTCTCAATTCATTTGTTGCTCTCAGTTTTATGTCCCACATGTGAGTGAAATCATATGGTTCTCGACTTTTTCTGTCTGATTTACTTTGCTTAGCATGATAATTTCAAGATCCATTCATGTTGTTGTAAATGGCAGTATTTCATCTTTTCTTATGGCCGAGCAATATTCCATTGTATAGTATGTACCACATCTTGTTTATCCAATCAACCAACCACTACTTTTTAAAAGAAGTCTAAGATTGCCTTAGGATATTTAGTACACATGGTATGCCTCTGGCTCAGACTGAAATTATGTTCATCTGAGTTTTCCCCTACTTGTTTGGTTTGTCTGAAGAGATCAGTGTACATTCTATCACTTGATCCCTCCCATTTCACCTTAAATTTTGGTTTCACTTTCATCGTGTTTCAGCTCATATGTAATAATCCATTATTTAAGAATTTTCCATTATCCTTTCTTTACATTCTGTCCAAACTCCTAGCACTGGGTCAACCTAGCCATCTACCTCTTCCACAAGTACCTGTAGGCTGCTGAATACTGGTCTTGAAATCACACAGTTGTATGGGTTTTTTTTCTTTTTTCTTTTTTCGTCTGTATAAATACGTATAAGATTTAGTGTTTGAGCTAGTCCTTAGCACCATTATTCAATCTTTTATTTAGATCTGATTAGCTGCCTCATATTTTTCTCCTAGACTCCAAGCATGTTCCTCCCTCTGGGCCTTTGAACTTGAGATTACCTCTGTCTAATGATCTCTCACTCCATCAATAATTCTGAATCTTGACTATGCATTAGAATCAATGGGGGAGGATAAAAATTATGGTGCCCACACCCAGACCAATTAATTCAGAATTTCCTAAGGCTGAGGCCGAAGAATTACTTTTATTTTTAAAAATTCCCAAGTGATGCTAATGTGCAGCCAAGGTGAAAAGCCATTGCCCTACAGAGATGCATGCTTTGCTCTCTCACTTTTATTGGCTTTATGTTCAAATTATTACCTCCTCAGCAAGGATTTTCCTATCCAACCTATCTAAAATATAAGCCACTTTCTATTCCCTTCCCCTACCTTATTTTTCTTAGTATCATTTACCAGGTACATTGCTGTTGTCTATTTCATTTTTTGCCCTTTTCTCACTAGAACATAAGATGCGTGATGCTTGCATATACATATTATCATACACATAGTGCATAACATATGATCAGTGGTAATTGAAATGAGAAGAATGGATGAGACTGCTTTGTAAGAGTATATAGACAGAGAAGGGGGCATAGATGAGAACCTCAAGGAACTACAATGTTCAGGAAATCAATGAGGTTACTCCTTTTCTTAGTTGTTTTTTCAATGCCATATTCCACCATCTATGTTAGGGCCTGTCATACTATTAAACAAAGAGTTGACTGGTATCCCCAGTGTGGCTAATCTTCTAGACCTATCTCATCTATGGCCATGGCTTTAATGACCACCTATACTCTGATTCTCCTAAATTTTTATTTCAGTGCATGTATGTGTTCCAAATGTACAGTGGCACATGTAGTATCTTCACCCTCACATCCTAAATCTTCCTGGACTCTTCCAGGGGGAGTCAGGTAACACTTCTATTTTTCTTAGTCATGCTCACATTTCTTCTCATTATAGCACTTTTTACATTGCAGAATAATCATTTGTTTCTTTATTTCTTTTCCTAGGTCATACATTTCTTGAAAACACACTATTTTTAAAATTTATTTGTATATTGCCCGGGATTTGCCACTTAGCATGTAGTAATCACTCAGTAATTTCTTTCTTGTATGAATGCATGAATTTGAAATCTATTGTGAATGGTATTAAATCTATTAATGAAGCCATTAAACATCTTAATTCTACCTCTAAGATACAGTTCTTGGTAGGAAGGTCTTATTGTCATTATTCAAGTTTTTGATACATTGATAAAAGTATTGATAAAAAGTTTGAAAATTTTCAGCTCAAGGACAGAGTCCTGTGATGTGCTATTAGTGACCACTTCTCAGGATGTTGCTGATCAATTTGGGGGTTGTGTTATTCAGTTCACCTAATAACATTGCCATGCAGACTGTGGTTCTCCATCTGGTTATGGAGGATATAATTAAAAATTGTTAAATGGTTTACTGAAATCATCAAATATAAACTGCAGAGGATAAGGCAATTGACAATTGACATTTGAAGTGTCTTCAAGCCAACACCTCATTCTCAAATGGGGATAAGCTAAAATTCTGATCTTCTAGGGGCAAGGCAAGGGTTGGGAAGCAAATCAGCAGGCAACTTGGTCTTAAAGAGCAGAGAAGCTGAGATTGAGCATGTCCTCAGATTGGGTTGACAAGATGAAGGTCAATTACATAGGAGGCCCTTGAATTGTTGTGGGTATTCCGGAAGTGCCAGTGAGCCAAAATCCCACTTGACCCTTCGATATTGATTGAAGAACCAGAGGGACCTCTGCATTTGTGGTCCTGCAGTTTGGTTGGGGAATGTGAAAGGCACTTGAATCTTGTCCTAAACTGATAACAGAGGTGGATACGAGAAAGGCACTTTTTCTTACCTTTCAGTTTTCCTTCACTATGGGTTTGGTGAAGAAATGTGACTTTTTAAAAACAATGAAATTAGAGAATGGTATGTGCTTCATCTGTTTACTTTTGCTTTAAGTTAAAATTTTAGTAATTATTCAGTTATTTTCATTGACTTGAGAAACTATGTCTTTTGGATGTAATCTAGAATAACATTTGTCAAGCCATCACACTTTCAGAGCCATGAAATTTGACGTTAGTAAGTTAATATGTCAGAATACCAGAAAACAATAAACTGGGAAGAGAACTAAGATTTTCCAGCTTTCAGATGACCTCCCATTTATTAAGCCTTATGTTGTCATAAACTCAGTAAGAACTTTCAACATTAACATGGTCTTTGAAATTTTGGGAAAATTTTTCTGTTATTTGACTTTGCTTCTGGTGATTCATTTTGGTAAATTACTTTGTTATTTGTATTAATTTCTAGGTTTTTTCTTTTCTAACAATTGAGATATCTCAGAAGATGTTGCTGGTGGTGGAAGGGCAGGGATTATTTGTCATTTCAGTTGATGAACTAGTTTGGATGATTTTACTGAAAGTTGATGCTGACTGTGTTCATCTGGAAAGCAGACAATTTTGACAGTTACAGCATACAGATGTAAGTGGGAGTGTTACATCTAGCTGTTCCAACTATAATGTGTTGATTCGAGCTGTTTCATTAATCCTTCTCAGGAGCAGCCCAAGTGCTATATAATTTTGGAAGAAAATACAGTCAGTGTATTTGCCCCAGTGTGTGTCATTGCACTTGGTTTTCCTTACGTAATTCCTTATGCTTGTGTGTCTACAAGGATGTAGATTCTAGATCCCTCAATTATAGAAGTTGCTCACAGTTTGTTTGAGCACATATGTGGTGTATGTGAGGAGTGGACATGGGGGCTTGGGAAAATGGAAGCTTGTTTTATGTGTTTCCTTGTATCATTTTCTTGCAATATTTCGGATCCAAGTTTGTGCTAGTTTTACCCATAAGAGATAAACTATAATTTGTTTCTAAAGATTAATGTTCAGAAGGGTCAAGAAAAGTAGTTATACCCTTTAAATTACTTTTGTAGTGAATTTGTTATTTCAGTTTTCTTAAAGTATTAGCTTTTCCCGTCCCATTTACAATAGCAGAAGTGTCATAAATAACTATAACAGATTTCTTGCAGAATCATACCTCTTGACCAACAGAACTCTTGTCCCAATACTTTCTGAACTCCTTAGGACAAATAGTATGTAATTATGAGTATCTTTGCTAAGGATGCTCTTCCTTTCTGTTTGCCACTCTCACCTCCCAAATGATGTTAATTTTTAAGACTATGTCTATATTCCAATTAAGCTTCATACACTGTTTTGTGAATTG
Organism: Rhinolophus sinicus; assembly: GCF_057876585.1. NCBI lineage: Eukaryota > Metazoa > Chordata > Mammalia > Chiroptera > Rhinolophidae > Rhinolophus > Rhinolophus sinicus. Next base: position 34,848,206 of record NC_142513.1, read on the forward strand.
TACTGTAATATATGTTCAATAAATATTTGTTACTGATAAATACTCAACAAAATGTTGAATAAAAATTTTTTTTAACATTCTCATTTGTGTTACATAATACTTGTGAAACAGTAATTCTGTTCAGTGGGTGTGACTGCTACGCATTCTTCTCAAGTTCTGTAGTTGGGCACAGATTCAACAGCTTCTGAGCCTGCCTAGTTGTAGGACTCCCCAGGGAATCAGATTATACATACATATTCCAAAGCCCCACCCCAGACCTGCTCAGTCATAGTCTCTGGGTGATTTGTATCAGCAGACAAGTGTGGGAAACCTGAAACTAGGGAGTCTATACTAGGAGCTTGATCAATGTATAATTGTATATTGGTATGTAGGAAAGATTTGTGGCTCTGGATTAACTTGATAGTTTTCATTTATTTCTAATGATGGTCAATTCAAATATCAGAAGAGAAAATTACTCTGATGTGCTCTTTAAATTTTAGCTTCTATGAAACTTCAGTTGAAATACTTTTAAGATTATCATTTATTGAGCACTTACCGTTTGCAAAGTACTCTTAATTTTTTCATGTATTTACTAATGTTAGTATAGAGAGGTGAAATAATTTGCCCAGAGCCAAATAAGTAACAAGTAGGAAATCTTGGCTTTGCACCTAAGAAGTCGGATTTCAGAATTTGCACAAGTAAGCCCTGGAATGTATTGCCTATAGCCACCAGATGCTACGTACTTATTAATGTGTCAGGCACTGCTATACTAAGCACTTCATACACTTTAAATTAATTTACCAATCCTATGAAGTAGGGTTAAGAAAGGCAAGTTTAGAGAGATTAAGTAATTTGCTCAGAGTTACCCTGCTAGTAAGTGGTAGAACCAGTGTGGTTTGAAGTTGGGTTGGCTCAACTCCAAAACTCTGTGCTCTTAACCACTACCCTATATGCAAGAATGACATGCTTGAATGTGCTGATTTCTTGTCATCTCTTCAATATTTTTTTTCACAAAAATAATAGTGACTGGGGATTTCTGGAAGATAATTATATAACACTTCAATGTCTACATTAAACAATGTCTACATTTAACATCTACCCTTAAGCACTTCAATGTTGACATTAAATTTTAGAAGACATTCTGAAATATAGAGTTCCTTGTCCCAGAAAGCGTTTTAAAGAGTAAATTCGTCACTCTATTAGGTGTGATAGACTGGCTGAAAGTCGAGTATAGGATTAATATTCTTTTAAGAGATTCTTAACCCTATGTTTTTTAATACTAAAAGATAGTATAGTTATGGGATACTTAAGTGTTTTGTGAACGTTTGGTAAGAAGCTACACTTAATTCATTTGAGCATTAACTATTCCACACATATGCATTTTGTCAGAAGCAAATGTTATTCTTTACTTTGAAATGACTTATAAATTTACTTTTATGCATTTATGAAAGATTTAGTTTGAATTGCTTCTCTTTTTCCCTCTTACTTGTCCCAAAATGAAGGTGAAATATTAATTGGTTTTAATGGCTCTTTCTGCTACCTCTCTGTCTGGGACTTCTAAGGAAGGTGAAGAATTGGAGAAGAACTTGTGAGATTTGTCTGGGGAGGTGAGAAACTTGAATGTGTTTGTGAACCAGCACACTTCTTCTAGGTAGTACTATTGCACTATAATAAATACTGAAATCTAATTTTCACTCTTAGACCTAAACTTTTAAGTATATTAGTTAATATTCACAGGAATTTTCTGAAGAAAAATGTTTACTAAATTCCTGTACCTGGAAAAGATCAATACTTGATAAACTAAGAAATAAAAATGTCTTGTTTATAAAGCCAGAGAATAGACCTCCTTCTGTCTCATTTTTTTTTTTTTTTAAAAGACCAAGGACATGCTAATTTGAATTCACACCTAGAAAGGGATAGCCTGATTATGCAATTTGCTGTTTCACTTAAACAGATGACTGTAGTTGCCTGAGACATGTACCTGGCTGTTAAAACTCTCCTTTTCCCAATAAAAATGATTCCCACCAGCATGGACCAGTTCATCTGAAACACTGTCCCTCGTGTTCACTTTAATAATTAACTCTGATTTAACAAGTAATCATCTAGATGTTTGTTCTTACATAACAAATATTTGATTGGGATTCTAGAAAACATAAAGAAGACTTACCATTTTAACAGCTTTAAGATAACAAATCTTTTTAAAAAATTGTTATTCCTCATGCTTTTTAGCTGTTGACATTCCTACATGTACCTTTACCAAAGGGTAGCAGAATAATATAATGAATCCAGTCCTGTGTTGGGGAAGAGGGAGAAAAGTATGCCCTTATTTGTATTTGTTTCTGTAAAATCACTGCCGGAAACAGAGGGAAAATAGAAATGCACACAAGTTTGTTTATCTGGCTTCCCTACTTCCCATTTTTTTGTTACCTTATGTTCAAATGTTAGTTCTAATATCAGATACCAGGCAGATGTTTCTTCATCATCACAGGTGAAAATAAAATTTACTGGGCATATACTAAGGGCCAGGTCTCAGTTAAGTGCTCAACATAAAATATATAATCTATTTTTTACAATTAGAGAAGAACTATCATTATCATATTTTACTGAAGGGGAAACTGAGGCTTAGAAATGTTGGTTAAATTGCCCCAGGCCATATCCCAAGTAAGTGGCAGAAATTGGATGTAAACCCAGATCTGTCTACTGCAAAGACAGTGCTCTTAGTCATCATCTCAAATACCGACTGTACGTGCAATTTAATAGAGTGTTCTAGTATATGTTGTTTACACGTGGGTTCAGCATTTCACAATGAAGAGACAACATAGAAAAGACAGGAGAGCTGGAGTTAAGATCCTTACATTTGGAATCAAGCTGTTTTTTTAAGTTCTTACTTCCATTTATACTGCGTAATAGTGGGTGAGTTGTGTAATTGTTTGACCTTCCGTTTCTTTTGTGCATTGGGAAGTAAAGGAGATAATGGATGTGGAATGCTTAGTAAATTGTCTACGCTAGTTATCATGAAAATGATGATTAATACTCTACGTTGGTTTACAGTTTACAAAGAGTTGTCTCAGGTGATACTTAGTGATACAACCCTTTGAAGCTCATTCACTCTTTTATTCATTCATCCAACAAATATTTTTTGGATGTCTGCCAGGTGCCAGGCATTGTTCTGTAGGCTGGAATGATTTAGCAGTGAAAGGTCAAGAAAAAAATTACTTGCCTTCATGGGGTTTGCATTTTAACGGGGAATATGGATGATAATATATAAGTAAAATATTTTGTATATTAGATAATAATAATAAATGTAACATTTAACTCTTGTATGGTGAGTGCTATAAGCCAAGCATAGCTCAGGAATTATATCCATATTTTGATCTGTAAACTAGCAACATGTTTTTCCATTATAGAATGTTTTTAAAAATGTAAACTAGTTATAGTTCAACTACAAACTTGTTTTTCAAATTTTATAATGTTTTAAAACAAAAAGGGGATTTATTTTTTATTTAATTGTTAGTACACATCATCAAAATTCATGAAATCTCTTGTAGCGAAGCCCTAATATTCTATGACATACTAGGTAAAAGCACGGAATAAATGTACATCTCTAATACCTATCAGTATTTATGTACTCATATGTCTGGTAAGTATACTCTGAATAAAGCATTTCAATAATTCAAAGATTATTTAAAAATAATTAATTGCTGAAAAACATTAAATAATCTTGGCATGTCTTTACCTTTGTAGACTAGGTAGTCGTACTCATGGGTTATGTGTCTCAAATTCAGCACTGGGCCTGGGGAAAAGCTTCAGTGATCTGGCACTTCCATTCTGGCTCTTAGAAGACACAAAGGGATCATGAGAAAGTGTTGTGGTGAACTCAAACATTAGGATTTGTCTGCCAAATCTGATTTTAAATTTATTGAAAGCTGCAAGAAAGATAAGAATTAGTCTCAGAGTAGTTTATAGCTATTAAATATTGACCAGAAGTTGGTATTCAGCATCATAGGACAGAGGTCTGTAAGCCTGCGTAGAAAAATTCACATCTGCCCCTTAAAATGTTTTGAAATTTAATCCTAAAAACGTCTTCTAGCTGTTATCTCAGGAAAAGGCAATATACATATGTTTTTTTCCTGGAGGAAGTTATTGAAGAAACATTTAACATTTCCTTTTTAAAGTTATTGAAGAAACATTTCTGCTCACTATTTAAAGAAAGTGGTTAAGATCTCAAGCTTCAGTAGCGAACGTAATACTTGTTCCACGATTTATTAGCAATGTAACTTTGAGAAAGATACCATTATAGCTCCAAAATATATGTGGCCTTCTTCCCCCTCTTTCTGCTCGCTGCCACCATCCTGTTCTATACTAGTCGTTCTTCATACAGTGACTGGGGACCTTATTCCAATCGATCGAAATCTGGTTGTTTTATCGTCACACATCATTCTCCTCTTCCTCCTCCTCCGCCGACACCAGAATGAAGTCCAGACTCCTCACCTTGGCCTTGGTATATGAGACCCTTCATGATCTGATCCAGACTTGCCTCGCTGATCTCAGCTCTGTCTTTCTCACTGAGCTTGAGCTCTCTGACATTTTTTCAATTCCTAAATTCACTAAGCCGATTCCCTACTTGAAACTTTAACACTTCGTTTCCTGTGCTCAGAGCACTCTCTGCCTCACGTTTCACATGGCTGACTCTTTATCCCTCAGGTTTTAGGCTTTCCCTTCCCACCCTAAATAGGTTCTCCTGTTATGCTCATTCATAGCACCATATTTTTCCCTTCCGTGACACCTGTCACAGTTTTTCACTTTATATTTATTTGGTTAATATCTGAATTCCTCCCTCCTCCAACTATAATCTCCATCTCTTTTTGGTTCACTGCTGTATACCAGGCCCTGTGCATAGTTACTGAGTAGGTACTTAGTAAATAATTGCTAATGTTGAATGAATAAAATATCTCTATGGCTTTTCAAAGCCTTAATTTGCTCATCTGAAAAATCTGGATAATAATTCTTATCTGTAAAGTTACTGTGTGAATTAAATGAGATTAAACTATGTAGAATATAGCACTGTTCTCAGTAAAGTCCTCAGTTAGTGGTAGAGTCTGCAGCAGCAGTGATCACCAGACACTTACTAAGCCCACTGTATGTGTAAGACACAGCTAATGTTTACAGAATATATTTTTAAAAGAGAATTTGTTAGACTTTTATTTACCTAGTCTTTGCTATTTTTTTTTTTTCTTTTACATTATTAACATTGGTCCTCATTATCGGAAATTAAAATGTGGAATTCCAGCAGTGATTCCATGCCTTTTAATGGAACATTCATATGAACTGGCCTCAGCTTTACAATGTCACAATTATCAGAGCCATGCTGTACATTCAGAAGGGTAATTACTTTGGGTCGTAATTTCCTAGACTACCCCCTCTCCACTCTAGCCAGCTGGCATTGAAAAAGAAGCAGTGCTTTTATGTGTGTACACAGTCTGTAAAATCCCATTATCCCCAACTTCCAAACCCCTGTGGCTGCATACTTCCTTTTGAAGCCTCTTAAAAACCAAAAATAAAGAAACTTTCAAGGCAGTCCTAAAGTTTATTTCTAATCTCATTTCACCCAAATAATGTAAAAATGAGATAGGGGGTAGGAAGTGGGAGGGGTCCGTAATGTGATTTGCTTACCCCTTCTCCTATAATCCTATGATACTTGTGGGAAAGCCTGGTAAAAGTTTGTGTGGATGGGTAGAAATACTTCTTCAGTGTGCATTTTGAAATAAATTTTGGTTTAATTCTGTTTTGATGTTCAAAGAATAGAGCAAGGTTAATTTGGTCATTCTGGTTCTTTTACTTTCATCTGCTCAGAATGTCTATACAATTTAAATAGGAGTTTCCACTGACATCTCATGATCAACAGCCTTTTTAACTGTGATCATCTGTTAGAGTCCTAGGTGCAATGCCCTCCTTCTGCTCTCCTTTTCGGTTTTGTGTCTCTTTCTATCTAAGGGTTTGACCTCCTTTCTGGCCCATCTCCTCATTGCTTCCATTGGGTCCATTGCAATTCTTTACTTTTCACTTCCAACTTCCCATGTAACAGACATTTTATTTAGTATTCTTTCCCCCACCTTGAATTAATTGACAACTGTCCCCTGAGGATGACATTTTCCTTGTTACCTGTTTCATTACTTGTTGTCACTATTTGATGAAACGAGGGGTCGGAGGGGAGGTATGTGGAATATAGGTTAGGGAGTTTCAAAAACATGTTCCCTGCCTCTGAAAAACCACTTTCCTGACTATGATTCTGTCACCATTATTCACAAACCTTTCTTTTGAAGTGCTCGTTTTACATCTACATCACCGAATCCCATCATTTTCTCCCTCCTGGTAATCTCTGGGACATTTCCTCACCTCCCCAGGACCCCTCTTATAAATCTCACCTTCATACCAGCCCTTTCCATCTGTCAGAGTGACTATAGCCCTTGCTGATGACACAGCCTTTTCTTCAGTCGTCTTAGTCACAGCCATGACTTGGACCTCGTGGGCTTCTCAAGTTGTGTTGTTGTTTCCCCCCCACCTCCTGTGAAATATGCTCCCTGTCCTCATTGTAGATTCCTGTCTCTCTAGTGCATCTTATTCCTGTGGTCAACAAACATCCCTCCTGGTATTCACTTCCTTTTTATCTATCTTGATCCTTCACACGACTGACCAAGATCCCTTCACCTTCCAAACTTCTTGAAGAGTAGTCTTAAGCATTGTTTCTGTTTTACCTCCTATTATCCTGTTAACATCCTAGAGGCTTTTGCCTCATTTCTGTGCTGACACTGCTTTCAGTATCTCTGCAGTATCTCTTTTTCCATATTCACCAGTGTCCTCTTCCAAGTCTATATTCCTGACTATATTTTTGACATCCTCCTTTTTCAATATTTCTATTTCCTTGATTTCGTATTTTCTTCTCATGATTTTGCCTCCTTTGTGACTCTCCCCTTTTGTTGTTGTTGTTGTTCTTTTTGTTTTTGGACTCCTCTTCCCTCTTCTGTCCCTACCAAGGGTGGGTGTTACTTTGATTCATCTCTTTCTCTTTCTCTCTGCTCACTTTCTGTTGATGATCTCGTCCATCCTCTCAACTTTAATCATAACCTATTAATATAGACTGCTTTCCTTGATACTGAGGATCTGTCCCTAGACCCTCATTTCCAACTTCCTGATAGACATTTCCAGAGGGATAACGTAAAAGTATCTTAAACCTAAGGCAACTATAATTTATCATTTAAACGGGGTCACTATGGAAGGTTAAAGAGGGCACTATTAATAATTAGCCAGTGTAAAGCCCTATTGTGCATATGGTCATCTATTCAAACCCAATATGTACAAAATACTCTGAAACTTGTTTTTCTAGCATTTTCTACCGTTATTAATTGCCTCACCAACATTCTACTTGCGTGGGCTGAAAATCCTCATCTTCAATTCTTAATCTTTCCTCAGTTTCCAAATCCTAGGAATTCTACCTTTCCTATATTTATTGAATTACATCCTTTTTTTTTTTTTTCCAAACTCCATCCACTGTTCAGACCAGAGGAAATACTGTCTCCGTACTCCCAGATTCTCCTCATCTATCCTTTATGCAATGTTCTTTATGTTTACAAAATGTCCCTAAAGTACAGATTGTTTACACACCTGCCAAAGAATATCATGCAGGCTTCTCATCTTGGAATTCAATAGATTACAAAGCCTGACATAAAAAACAAACAAACAACAACAACAACCATAAGACGTTTTCAGTCTTCCTTCCTTCGTGGACCCTGTATTTTAGCTACACTGTTGACCTTTCCTCAAACACTTCCTAAATCAGTGGTCTTCAACCTCATCAAAATCACCTTTGGAATTAGAAAAGAAAAAAAAATGTTTAATGCGCAACCTTAACTTGGGAGATTTAAATTTAGTAGGTCTGGGAGATTTAAATTTAGTGGGTCTGTACTGAGGTCTGGTTATCTTAATAAAAGCCTCCTCAGTGATTCTGACCAAAGCCAGCACTGCGAAACATTGCATGTATTTTCCTATCTTAATGACTTTATCATTTTCTCTTCATGGCCAATATCTATCTACTTTTCTTACTTCCTCTTTATATACCTTCATATCCTTCAATACCCAGCCCTAATTTTACTTCCTTCATGAGGTCTTCCTTGATCCATCCAAACAGAATTATTTCTTCTATATTGCAGTCATAGTAATCTTTCATTAGATACATGTTTATGCCTTATAACCTATAGACAGCACACTTCTTAAAGGCAAACTTCTGCTCTTTATAATAGAGAAGTCACTCAGTAAAGGTCATTGGCTGTTGAGATCATTTGTAGAGAACTTTGGAGTTCTTAAGAAAGTGATTGATAAGTATGAGTTATTTTTTGCTAATTTAACCCAAGTCTAAAAGCATTAAGTACGGTAGTTTTCATTTCCAAGACTATGCTAAATTAAGATTTGCTAATCATGCTAAGTAGGAGAAAGGAATTAGAATTTTAAATGCTGATACTGTTTTCAGCAACAGATGAGCTAATATTAAATTTAGTGGTGGATTGGATTCTTTAACACTCACACTTAGGTGTTTTAAAGCATGTGGGTCTCTTTGGATTCCTCATGAAAACTGTCATGTTGGCATGTAGCTATAAAATGTGCTTTACTCAGAAACTGTAGTTAGTAAAGCAGTCTTTTACTAGTTCCTTTGGCACAGGGGAATACTTTTAATAAATAGGACTTGCTGAAAGATAGAGTAGTGTTGTTTTTAGTAGGGAATGAGAGCATAAACACAGTGATTTAATGCAGTTATAAGTGGCTGCATCCAAAAACAATTTTTGATTTTGTCAAACATTCAGCAAGGGAGTGATTTTTCCCTTTGTAAAAATCCTCCTCAGTTGTATTCTTGTTAAATCTATAAGCTTTATATTCAGGATTGGATTTTTTTCCCTATAATTTTCTCTGTTAGTACCTGATCAATGAAAGTTGTGAACATTAAGTTTGGGATATATGCAAATGTATCTGTAATTAATTTAGTGCCCTGTAAGGTGATATGTGTTTTGTTGTTCTATTGAAAGGATATATATTTTTTCAGCAAAGAATTTGGATTTCATACCAAGCCTAGGCAAAGAATATACTTTTATTCAGTACTTTCTATTTGCTAGTATAAAACATGTTTCTGATTTATCCCAGGTAGGATAATTAAAACACGTGTATTAGAAAACACATAAAATTTCTATGCTCATGAAAGGTATACTCACTGGAAAATACTCAATATAATCTCTTGGCTTTTGGCTTTTTATGAACTCACAGGTTTATAGGGACTTTATGGAAACATCTAGCCCTTTCCCTGACCTCAGGAAGAACTGTAGCTGAACTGCTCAGAACCTCTGGAAGTAAAGTCAAATTTCCCTCAGAAAATGTTTTCTATATTTAATGTTAATCATATTTGTCTGTGCTAAGTTATTCCTAGAAAACTGCTAACCTCGATAACAGGAGTCAAAAGAGAAAGTATTGAGAAACATATGAAGATGGGGAATGAATAATGAATTAGGTTTCATAGGCAGTTGGAGATATTTTTTAATACAGCAGAAGCAGTGATATCTAGCAAACCTCTGGGAACTCATGGCTAACTGTTTTTGAGTGTAATAGTAGTAACTGATATTTTGTTGAACATTGTACAGTCTCCATGCACATCGTCTCATTTAATCTTCAAAACAACCCTGTAAAGGGAGTGATATTAATAGCCCCATTTTATAGATAAGGAAACTAAGCTAAGAGTAAGTGGTTTGTTTTTTAAGTACATACCTAGTAAGTGGTAGATCTGAGATTTCATATTCTCTGATGCCAAATCATAGTACCAAAAAGCTATTTGAAAAACTATTAGTTTTTCAAAAACCACCTTAAAATGTATCAGTCCTGGCAGCAGTATACAAAAGACTGAAAGTTTCCAAAACCACTCCTAAAGTTTTCTGTCAATGGAGAGATTAAGGAAAATAAGAGGATTCCAAAAGACTGTTAGGAAATTAATTTATGCATTAAACGCTGAACTCCTTGAAGTAAAATGATACACAAGATCAAGATATTGCTATTTTTTTATTTGTAGCCAACGTTTATTTTTATGCCTAGAAAAATACATGGGGGTGCTTAGGACTAATGTGCCGGGCAATTTGCTACTTTAGTGATAGTAACATAATCCCGAAAAAGCAAGCACGATTGTTTTGTACTTTTTTTGTTTGTTTTATTCAGCAATAAGACCATAATTTCTCATATTTCATTAAGGAAATATGAAAAATTTGTCAAATTTTAAAAGCTGAATACATGTAGCGTTGGATCAAGGCACATACAAGACTGGCCAAAGGGCGTACAATGCACTTTGGTTTTTTGTTGGAAAAAAAAATATGGCAACACAAAAGTGATGTGGTTTTTAAACAAGTAATAGCTCATAATTCAGTAGGAAGCTAGAAAGAAATGTTACATTACACGTTCATTATGTAATATAGGGAAAATTGTGACAGTAATGGGCAGTAATCTTGATCATTGTGAAAGTAAATTGAACATTTATGTACAGTGTTAAAACATTTCGCATAAACCAGATCTAAATTTGATTTCTAGTATTTATTTATTTTTTTAAATTCTCACTTATTTAAAGTACTACTTTCTCAGCATTGTTGAGGGGAAGTTCGTATAGTTACACTACCTTTTTAATATGTATATGGTTTTTTGACATCCTTTATGATAAAAACATCATAAACATGAACAATTATGTCTTTAGGATTCATTTTTTCAAAAATCAGGATGGCATAGGCAAAACCGAAATGCAATTCTGGTATTTTTGTTCATTATTCTATTCAAGTCTAAGTTTTTATGTTTTCCTAAGTACAAATTTCCCCCCTAACTTGGAAACATGCTTACTTTGTTGTTTTTGTGAAGTCCTTTATTCTCAAAGCTTTGTTAACAATGGCTTTTACAGACTTCACTCCTTTTATGCCAGCTGATGTATTCAGTTCAGAAGACACACTTACTTTCTTAAGGATATCTAATTTCCTTAGAGTAAAAATGGAGATATGCAGCAAGTTTGATATTGCCCATTACTTCACATATTTTGATTTATTGAATACCACTGGGATAATACAAATTTAATATTTGGAACATTATTTCATAAATATTTTTTGAAATTTAATTTTTCTCATAAGCCAGTTTTTTGTTTTTCTTTTTACATTTTATTAATACCAAAGTGAAAAATGGCCTGTGCTTATACTACAAGGATCTCATGTGAACTCAGTCCTGATTGTTCAACACAGCAAGAAAATTCACTTTCACAGTCAACAAGTCATCTTACTCAGTAGAACACAAAGTAAATGGTTTATAACTTCAATATTTGCAAGGAAAATACAGTACAAATTACTAAAAAATACTAAAATATAGAATTGTGTTCAGGCATCTCCACTACATGAATCGCAGCAGTAACCTGAAATTTGAAACTTTTAATAAAAAGTTCTTAAATATAAATTATATGGCAAATGTACAGTACATTGCTTTTTTCCAGTCTCTTTTTCCAGTGTTTTGCAGTAGAACAGAGTTCCTACCATCAACTCCCTTAGGTTTAAAAAAACCAAAACAGTCTGCTGCGAGTCCTCCAGCATCATGAGTGTGAGTGATCTGAGTCTGGAATACCACTGTCTCTGTAGCTTCGGTTACTACTGCTTTCACTGTGATTGTTTTTGTACAGATTCATTCCATTAGGAGGAAATATGGTGTGTATCACAAATTCCTCTTTTGAGATTGGTTCATTGCTTATTGGTAACATCTGAAAAGAAGTCTCCCTGATTTCCAGGATGGAGTTGTCCTTCTTAGTGCCAGCTTCTGCGTAGTCATCCTTTCTCCGCCTCCCTTTGCTGTAAGCACAGTTCCTTGAGAAGAGCGACCCATTCCTATGGACATACCAGCACACTAAAGCAAGAAGGGCAATGGTCACCAGGGCCACAGCCCCACCAATGATGGCAGCCAATGGTAAATTGGAGTTTTTGTAAGGTTCTTTCTCTTGCTCTCGATTAAGGGTGGTTGTGGGGTTGTACATTCGAAGGGGTGCAGTTTCAGTCTCGATACAAACAGGAGTTTCATCAAACAGGTAGAGGTTACTGGTTTCCATGGGAACCATGCAGATTCGGTATGGCGAATCAGGCTCCAGCGCTGTGACCAAGTATTCACTGCGTTCCCCTGTTACGATTGTTTCTGTTATAGATCCAAATGCTGGGCTATGGCCCAGTTTGAGCCAGCTGAGTCTTAAAGCAGTCATAGGTAGGACAAGTTTCCAAGAGATATGAATTGTGTCCGAGGTGACAGATTTCACAGTAATTATAATTGTTTTTCTTGCTGGGCTCCCTGTGGTTCGCTGATCCTTAGTGAGCTTGGGGTTCTTAATGTCTGGTTGTGTGGTCACTGGCATCGACCACTGTCCTTGAGCAGGATATACTGTGTTGGGTACTGCAGTGGTTATTTGAATGGTGCTTACAACTGCACTGTCCTTACAATCAAACAGTTCTGCATTGAGGTCCTTGATAGCCATCCCCCGAACTTTTTCTGGGGCTTGGCACATGAGTCCACGCACATTGACCTTCACAGGTAGTGACTGTAACCAGTCACGTACCCATTTCATCTTGCACCCACAATACCAGGGATTGTTGCGAAGAATCAGTTGGGTTATATTGTCCAAATTATCAAAGATACCCTGAGGTAAATTACTTAGGTTATTATTGGACATATCGAGTCGATACAGCTGCCTTAGATAAGAAAAAGCATTTGGAGGCACCCGATTAATGTGGTTATCTTGAAGATAAAGCTTCCTCAGGTTTGTACCTGGAAGGTTTACTGGTGCAGCAGTCAGGGAATTCCGCACCAGTGACAGTTCTGTTAAATTAACTAGGTTGAAGAAAACTTTATCACCTAAACCATGGTTGTTCAACAGGTTTCCATCCAAAACCAGGCGTTTTAGGCTAGTGAGACCTTGAAGAGATGGTGATGAAATAGTGGAGATGCGATTATCATCCAAGCGTAGTTCTTCTATAGTCCTGGGCAAACCCCAGGGGATTGTGCTAAGGTGATTACGGGACAGGAACAGCAGTCGGAGATAGTTGCTGTCTCGAAATGCCCCGTCTTCGATGCTAACAGCAGAGACAGAGTTATCATCTAAATGCAATTCTTCCAGATAGGGAATTTTTGAAAGTGAATCGTAAGTGATAGTCCTTATGTTATTTTCTTGCAAATGTAATTCTTTTACATACTTTGGTAGGTTGGTAGGAAATTCATCTAAACTGTTATGGTACAGGTATATCCTTTCTACTTTCAGCAAGTTTTTCAAATCTGAAGGAATCCCAGCATTATTTATTTGGTTGTTCTGAAGGTAGAGAGTTGTAGCATCCTCTGGTATTCCTGTTGGAATGGATGTCAGAAAGCGATCATTGCAGTAAATGAAACCTACATCACAGCGGCACACAGATGGACAGGATTTAGCCATAACTGAAAGAGGTGCCACCTGAAGGAACAGCCCAATTTTAGTCCCAATGAGGAAGATGCTCCAGGCTGGGCTGATCATGGTCAGCAGTGTTGAGGTCTATACACAAGGTAGCTTCAAAGCCCTAAAATGGAGTTAAAAAAAAAAAGAAAACAAAAGAAAGACAGAAAGCAATCAGACTGGCATACTTAAGATAGTATTCTAAATAGGTATGGAAATTAAAACATCTATAATCTCTTTTAATATGTTAAGTTTTTTTGCACACTTAAGTTTTTTTACTAGCTAACAAACAATGAACACAGCCATATAATGTCTTTACCTTAAATGCTTCTGGTATTAAATTAAGAAGTATCATTTGATTTTGAAATGTTAAATATTAAAGTTTTATTGGATAGTCTAAAGCATTTTCATAAAACTCGATATCAATTTTGTAGCCAGTCACTGGTCAATCTAATCAATTTTTAATTTTTTTCTTAATATTCATTATGAATTGATACAAAATAATATGATTTGTTATATTCAGAGATAAATGATACTGTTCTTAAAAACCAAAATTTTGCCTTTAATTGAGTTGACTGTATCAGTGTAGAAATGTGTATAGTACAATATCTATTCTCTTACTAATCAGGAATAGCTATAAATACACACTTCTTGAGATCCTGAATCCCAGTAAAGCCAATTGTTTGCTTTGATTATTGGTGTAATTTTTTTCGTTGATTATTATTAAACATTATTAGATAGGTATTGATAGCAAGAAAATCAAAAGAAATCTATTTTCATTGACTTTAGGGAAGGAAAGAATTATACAGCTAACACATCCAGCTAATCAAAGTAGAAAATTCCATTTCATGTTAAATGAGTTTTTGCTTTTGTTCACATTATGTTTTGTACTACTTGTTTAATGGCTTCATGTACAGTTTTCATTATATTCTATCTCACGTTTTACAATACATTTGTCTCTTCAAATTCTAATCTAGATTATGATTCAACTTTCCCCATGGCTGGAGTATTATGGATTTATATTGATCTATTGTGTAATATAATTTTTTCTGTACTTTTAGGTATTAATTAGCCTTTATAATTTCAGGCATGAAAAGAAAATATTTTAATATTTTTCCTACCTTATTAAACGATGTGAATAAATTTTGCGTGAGTGAAAATCCAATGCACATATATTATTTTCCTGATGAGGGGCTGGGACTTACAAACTCTTGTTTAGTCCTTGGAAATGTTCTTCACTGTGTATTCAAGTAATCCTATGCCGCACACACCTCCAGATCAGGATCGCTGCTGTCAGTGAACATTCCAGCTGTGGTTCAGCATGGTGGGCAAGCTCATTAAAGTGGGGACCAGAAACAATTCAGCTTCCTGTTACTATGTAGAACACATGGCTTCCTATGTGTTTTTTTTTTTCTTTCTGATAGAGTTTCTGTGTGAAGGTTTCTTTTGTGTAGCTTAATTCCCTTAGTGGAAATTGCTTTCTTTGAAATTCTTATTGGCTCTTCTGTTCAATGTGGTCAGAGATAGTAACTTCAGATCCTCATGAAGAAAGCCATTCATGATGCTAAGGCCTGTATAGTAATAGGTTTTTCAGGCAGTTACCCCCCACCTTTATTCCCATCCAGGATTATCCAAGTATAAACTTTGTACAGTAGCTACATCCTGAGGTATGATTACCTGCTGTGAAATAGCTATTTCCAGCTTTTGCTTCTTGCTGCTTTCTTAGAATATCTGGTGCAGTCACGTTATGCAAGAACAGGTATTCTTTTTTAAGAGGTAAAGAAAACTTAATTCAAATATTCTTCATGGAAAAAAAGGAAGCTTATTAGATTTCCTTTATATTCCTTTTCCTTAAAATATACTGGGTTTGAGCATTTCCTGTGAAAGTAAAAGGTTTTAATGAACTTCTGATAATGAACTTTAAGATACTAGAGAAATTTCCTAGAAGAAATTTAACTTCAATTCTTTATTTAAGCAATACATCTTTCATCAAAACAGTAGTTGGTAAAAAAGATGACTTTTTGTTTTTTACTTCCCATTTTACTACATAAATAAAGTAGAAGCTTAAGTTGAGATTGTTACCAAACAGATCATTTCTACTGTTAACTGATTATTGGTGTCACTTTGAAGTAAACACAGAAGCAAAGCTTCATTTAAGAGGCGGTAAGCCCCTTCCATGGCTTATTGAATTCGGGTCAGGCCAATCTTTAAAAGTTCACTTTTAAATCTTAGATATAAAATGATAAAGTGTACACAAAGAAGAGAACAAATACTTGTCAGAGAGGTGAGAAAAATACATAATAAGGATTTTTGACAGAAATTCTATGGTAACTTTTTAGACATTTCTGAACATGGTTTTACAACATTATACAATCTACAATTTAAGGAGTTGAAAAGAATTTGCATTAGAAATTTTTCTTTTGATTTGCTCAGTACCCTGTTTTCCTGGTTTAAGTCTTTTTGCAGGCCTCAATTTTCCCATCTTTAGAATGGGACACCATCACCTTTCATCACCTTCCTCCTTAGAAGTGTTTCTGAGGACTAGTTGATGATCTTAAAACTCTAGTTACTCAGGTGTTCTTGTCCAAAAGTCATAATTAGTTTTTCAAGAGACTGAAATTTTAGTTTTCTTTTAGCAAACTGAATTTGAAAAATCTGTATTTGGAATAGAAAGGAAGCTATTTCAATCTATCTCTTTGTAATTACCATTAGGAAAACATATCAAAATCTGACGAGGCATTTCCCTCTGGGTTCAAACACGAACATGCCAATTTCCAATAAGTATTTGATGTGTCTGAAACACAGCTTAAGCTTGACCGAAGAGATCAGTAATTTTAATGATGACTGCTTTGTCCATTAATGTACATGAAGATGTTTTTGGTGGATGGGGGAGGTGGGAATGATCAGTATTTGTTATCCAGGGTTACCCGCTCAGGGACTTTCTGTACAGGTAGGAAACATTAGGGTATCATGGAAATATTTGACCCAGAAATTAAGGACTAAATCAGACGCAATTTGCTTCTCCCCCAGTAATTACCTAGCATCCAACAAGGATAGCATCTGTTCCAGAATTGAAACACTACTGAAAATGAATGTTAAGGACAAAATTTGTGTTTCTGGTTCTTTTTAAAAATGTAGTTTCTTTTAGTTTGCCACCAGATACCAGTGCTATCATAGACAGGCTGCATTAACAAAAGGAAACTTAAAAAAATTACAAATAGATTTATTATTTAGGCAACTTGAAACAAAAATAGCAGTTAGCAGTTGGATAAAGTAGTCTCAAGTGGATATTGCAAAGTGCCCACAAAGGAAAATTTAAATGATTTATTTTTTAATGTGAGGTTTTACTGTGATGCCTTTAGGGCTTTGCTCATTATTGTTGACTTTCAATAGTGCATTTTCTTGAAAACTGTTGCTTTCTCAGTATGTGAAAATAGAAACCCAAGCTGGTGAAATTCTAATTAAAAAGTTATTTTAAAAAGTATCTGTTTTAAATGTTTTCTAAGCTGGAAGAATACTGAACATATAAAATAATTGGGTTAATTTAAGCTTAGAAAACAATGACTTTTGTTAAATTGCATTAAAAACTAACTAAAAATCACAAGTGAGAACCTGCATAAAATGTTACCAATAATCAGGCATTTCTCATACTCCAGGACATACTCTAACGTTGAGAAGATGAATCTGATGAATGGGAATTTGAAAATTGTTGGTTGTTCCCAGAGTCAGGTCAACCAAGACGAAGCCCCAGTGATAAGCATAATGATAGCCAGAGATAAAGCTTGTATCCGAACTATAATTATTTCACCACATCAAGCTCTAAGAATATATATTGATTTTCACATTTTTAATGCAGAGAAAGGAAAGAAATTCTAAATTGGTGTGAAAAGAAGGAAGATTAATTTATTTTTCCTGTTTTACAATTGTGAAACTGCTCCCTCTGCTCCTTTTGATATGCAAACTCACATTGCTATTACTATAGCAGGGGTAATAATGTGATGTGAGATTAATAGAAAGCCTTAAATCTCATTAAATTCTTGGAAAGTGCCTTTCTCTTCTCCCCAAAACTGCATTAAAACAGACAGAAACATCAAACAGGTTTCTGTGGAGAGGATACTCTTTCGGATATGAAGATTACCTCACGAGTTCCTACTCCAAAAAGCTCAACACAGTTCATGTTTGATTGTGTTATATTTTACATCTTCTCCTTCCCTTTTATATTTGAAACTGTAGTCCTAACCAGTATTTTGGGGTTTTTTTGCATATCAAAGGCTGTTAACAAACTCTCCATCTAAAATAAGCAATCCTACCCCCACACTTAGACTTTCCTTTTTCTGACCTGGCTCTACATATACACACATAGTTGACTGTGAATGATGGAAAGAAAAATGACCCCCACTGGCATGGACACTGTGGCCAGGTTCCCACAACACCGACTTCAGAGCCTTTATGTCTGCATAGGCTTGAAAGAGACCATTACTTCTCAGCAAAAAAAAAAAAAAAAAAAAAAAAAATGGATCTTTTAGAAAGCATTGTTAATGGGATAACTTGGGGGAAACATAAATGGAGCCCTGGTTATTTAAAGGAATGTTTTAAAATTAGTTTTCATTTGAATCGTTACTTTAGTATATTGCATTTAAAACTATAGCAAAAAGAAGAAAACCATAATCACTTCACTGGTAAATCAAACTTTTAATAGGGATCTTTTCTATTCAGTGTCTTTTAATAAATAAAAATTGTGGAGTTGTGTGTTTTTTTTAAAAAAAAGCATTTATAATGTAATCAAATCTACAAAAAGCCTTAAATGTATTCCTGTGATACACCTAAAAAAGTATGTAACTAGATTAGGATGCTATCATTTTATGTATTTTAAGAAAACTAATATAATTTAGGAAGTTGTATCTGAATAGAAAACTGGTATTTAAATAAAATCAAGGACTCTGGCAATTTACATGTTTATATGATTCCTTCTCTGCTACTACACTATTTGGATGTGGAAGTGTTTGAGATGAGAAGGTATTTCCCATGTTTTGATCACTTAGATTAAGATTACATTACATATTGATATTGCTAATTTCCTAAATCCTTTATTTGCTACCTTGGATGTAAATTGATTTAGAGTTAAAATAGCATTGCTCAATTGTTTAAAATCTTAAACCAAGTATAGTTTTGAGATTTTAGTTTCTTTCTAATGATTTGCCTAACATGATTTCCAATCCTGAGAATTTTTAAAAATATTAAATCTAAAAGTAGAATGGCATGTAGAAGTTTTAATCCAAGTTAAGTGCATTACTATTTTGAGTAAAAACTTGCGATTGGAAAACAAAAACACATCCTTAATCAAATTTATCCAAATCTGTGAATATTTCTTGGTAATTGGAATTTATACAATCGTAATTTAGTGTATTAGGAAAGTAATTTATTTATGAAGGCTTAAATTGCCGTTAGAAAAAGCTCAACAAATTATCAACCTGTGAATGCTAAGTCTTTGTAACAACATGGTATTTCAAATAAACTACATATGTGGTTAAACTGAAAAACTGGAGTATATCAGGTTAGTTGATAGTGACAGCAAAATGCTTTCTAAGCAGCCTGTCTGGTAGTTAAATTTTCCACGATCATCAGATTTCAGGAAAGTTCCAATTCTTTTGTTTAATGCCAGGCAAGCAGAAGGACTTCTAACTCTCCTCTTGAGAGTCATGAAATCTGAAGGGTTTGCTGAGGGGCAGAGAAGCAAGTGTGCCTTTCTATACTTGGTTTTATCCAGACTATGTTCTAGCCTGAAGATGTTTTTTGTTTTATTCATGCAAACTAGGGGATAAAAGTTCGGAAGCAAAGGATTTTTACTTTCTCCTTTTGTTACTGGTTCTTTTCCCCAATAGGTTTGTGATAAATGAATCTAATTCTGCTTCATTTATTTTGGCTTGTAAAGTTAAATGGAGCATCTTTAAAACAAAAACGCAAACTGAGGTGTTATCTTTCATCATAGAATGCTGCTTCCTTTTATGATATTAAAGTCAGACTAATCAAATTAGAGAACCAAGACTTGTAAAAATGAATAAGATATTAATTTAGAGAGTGGTAAAGGTGAGCAATAGAGAGCTGGGGCAGGGGCCATGCTTTAAGTTTGCATTGAGCGGCTATAATTAAAACTATGCTTATTTTTGTTAAACCACAAGCATTTTCCCACTGGTAACTTGAAATTCCCTTTTCAGTGTTGTAAGTACAGTTTGGTTGATGTGCTTAAAATTTCTAATATTCGAATTTCTATACACTAGTACAACCAATATTTGGGTCTACTCCGTGCCAAGCACTGTGCTGGTTGGTGAGATCATAAACCACCTTGTTTTCTCATGTTAGAGTAGCACATTATTGATTTAAACCAAATGAAGAGGAAAAAAATCAACAACACATAAACTGATCAATCCACAGCCCAGTGGCACACTTTAAAAATGGTGTTTAACCAAATGTAGTCTGTAGGTTTTCTTTTCAAAGTTGCCACGGTAACTTGTGCACATGAAAAGTGAAAGAAAGAACAAAAGCTGTCATTGTCTCATCAAGTGAGAGTAATTTCTCTACTTAGTTAAGCAGACTAATACCTGGAGAGAGCTTTTTATACTTGACACTTGATTTTGGGGCTAGGAAGGAGTTTATGCATACGCAAAACAAAAAACTTTAGCTGCTTCTTGAATTATGTTTCATTCCTTTTTACCTACAATTTCTTTTCTCTGGAGTTCTTGTCAATAGACAGATCAAAGTCCTGAAACCTGCTCTTCTGTGCAATATGAACATGGTTTTCCAAACTGTTTCTTAGTGTGATGTTTTACCAAGTGTAGTGATGTTAATCTGCATTCTGAAACTGGAAAATGCCTTCTGAAATGTATATTCCTATTTTGGTTCTTAGGAGGAAGAAGGGTTTTTTCCAGAAGACATTTACAGAAGATCTCTTTCTTGGAAATTATTTTTTTGACTTATGATAAATTTCTGAAATGGTAGAATGTTGGAAGGAGTTGAGCAACAGCCCCTTTTATGTTCTGAAGAGAAAAACGCAGTTTTGCGAATTAATATTGCTGAGAGATTGACTGTAGAGTTTTTGCCCACTGGGGGGTGGTACACTCTACCAGAGAACTGCTTTCAGAAACTGCAAGTCAGATGTAGGCTGCTGCCAGCCAGTTTTTCTCTGGTTTAATTACAACAAAGCCTCCCGTTGAGAACAGTGAAGGCCTCTGGGGCAAAAGGTGGGGGGTGGGAGAGAAGGGGGAATGAGAGGAAAAGGAGGGAAGAAATTACAACCTTTGAAAATTTACTGAATCTTATTTCCCTCGTTGACTTCATTTATGGTGGTCTTCATTTGACTTTCAACAATTACTTATAATGCGATTGAAATAAACTGGCTGAATGACATAATATTTGGGGGGTTTATTCAGAACTTTTAAGTTAGCTTTGGATCTTGCCACTTAATCACATTCTTTGTTAAGTAGCCCACCCACTTTTAAAAAACAGAGAAAGTTAAGATTTACTGAAATGGCAGTTTTAAAACCAATTTTTTTTAAATGACCAGATTTAATTTAATATTGATATGAACACTGGCATATTAAAAAATAAAAAGGACAAAGAAGAAACATTTGTATCATATTAATACAAAGCAAGTTCTCTGCTACTGATTTTTGTAGGGTTTAAAATTATTCAACATAATCCAAAAGAGGAGGCAGCCTTAGGTTGTGTGGCCAAGAAAAGCACATACAGATCTCTCTGCAGTGCACTTGCATGTTTAAAGCTGATAATTGTATTTTTCATCTGGAGACATTGAGTGTTCATCAGGCTCTTGTGTCCCTGGGCAGGAGATGCTGAACATAATTGGAGTTTCTATTTGATTGGGCAACATAGTCCAGAGAAGAAACTGGGATAAAGATAATTAATAGCTTGCTAACAAAGTCTGACAGCCACAAGATTTCAACCAAATTTATTTCACACTGCTTCATTTAGCTCTGAAAAAGTTTTGATAGAATTGGTGGCTCCTTAATTAACACTTGAAAGCAAAAGAAACCTACCTTCTATTTTGCTGCCACATTCAGTTATGACAAATCTTCTGTTTTTCTTCTTTTTATAAAAACTTTATTTGCTGCCCACTTATGCATTTCACAAATATTAATGTTTAGGAAGTATTTAATTGGGCATTTTGAACCTAACCATAATTGATTTAAAAGGAGGGGGCAGAGAAATGAAAAGCCCAGTTAATAACTGATGGTTAGTATTATGTAGGAACACAGTATTTATGAGATCATTATGTTTATTCATTCAATAGTATCTTTGCCGATCCTTCCACTTGATGTGCTTTGGCAGGGCTCTAGTTAAAAAAAAAAATTAGATGTGATTTTTATACTTAAATACACGCAATCACATTTTTTGTAGCCTTGTTTATTTCAGGCTAATAAATATATATATGTGTTTGCGTATGTATGTGTGTATATGTAGTGTACACTACATATATTTGCAAACTAAGTGGCGTATCTCTGATTTAACCTTCTCATAGATTAAAGCCTGGCACATTATTATTAATATCGGTGGTAGTGGTAATATTAATATTTTGTGGTACTTTTAAAGGATTAATTTGTTTCTTTACCCATTTCAAAAGAGACAGTATCAGTCATCTGTCACTTTGGGGCAAGCCTTACTGGTCCTATCTGAAAACAGACAAATTCATTCTTTATGTTTATGCTGGTCAGGATATTCATAAGTAGTCAGTGGGAAAAGAAAGGCATTGCTACACCTGAAGCACTTTTCTAGTGGCTTTATTCATATTATTTCCTGCTGATGAAATAATGCATATGTCCATTTTAGAGCAGATAGATTTATTAAGAAAATTTGAAATAGCTAAGCTAATTGTTAAAACCATTAGAGAATTTGGTTCCATAATTGGCAAATATCAAGGTTGGTTTTTCTTTTTAATTCTAAATAAATAAAAATAATTAATTAATTAAAAACCACCATCCCACAATGTTGAAAAAATATAGGCCTGTTGCACTCTTTACCTCAATGTAACCATTTTGTTTCAGACCTAATTCACTGAAAAAAATTTTTCAGATTTATTTCACTACTTTTTGAAAGCTTTGTTGTATAAAAGTATTTCTTTCAATATAAGGTTTTCCTATTATAAGTTGCAAGTGAATGGATACTCTACATACTCCACTTGATGAGGGCTCTACTCATTTTACCCCCTGCCATCCGGAATGTGCTGCATACATCAGGCATAGCGACCAGGCTCAGCTTTGTTAGTTTTTCTGAGTAGACTTTGCCAATTACTATGCTAGTCACATACTTCATTTGCCCAAGTAATGGATTTTGGCGTTTTACAGGAGAGGGGATATGGTTTGGAAGAGAGTCTTTCCCCCTCCTCAGAGTTGAATTCAGTAGTTGAGATTTGCAACCCTGAAATGCTTGAAGCAGCTCTGGCAGGATAGCAATGCAAGCTTTAAAATCTAGGTGTAGCTGTTAATCCTTACAGAGACATATAAGTCTCCAGGAGTAGCTCGGCTAGCTGTGAGCAAGATGTATGCTTTTCATGTACTGCGTACTCATGGGCTGAGGGATTATTGATTTTCTTTCACAGTTGTATAAACAGAAATCGGTGATCATACCACACATACAGTACACACCAAGTTAGCAAGACCTTTCGCTTTCCTCTCTGAAAAAAAAAATCTGCCTTGTATTCTTTAATATTTAACATTTAACTTTCCAACTTAATGTTTTCCATAAGGTTCCTTTTAATACCAACTACACTAGACAGAAAATATCCATTTATTATTATTATTTTAAAGAAAGAAGGTTTTAATAAACTTACTGCATTTGGCTATATAGTCAAATTTTTCCTTGCTGTACGCACATATTTTGTTCGTATTGGTGACAGAGCAAACGTTTGTATTTGGATGCCTCATGGTACCAAGTCATTTCTTTCTAGAGAGTAAAACCAACCAAACTTTCTGGGACAATCATAAGGAAAAATATGGGAAGCACTTACCAGGAAGACGACAAACAGCGATCCCATATATACTGCCGCTATAGCTGTAATTCCACTGACTTTGAACAGGAGTAAATAACCCTCCCCCTCTCCCAAGCTCCGCGTCCAGTCCACACAAAGCCAGCGGCAGCTGCAGGCTGAGCTTGTCCTGCTTCGGATCACTCCTGCACTGAGGGCTGAGTGAGGGAGAGCATTCCAGTTTACTGCACACAGCCCACCTCCAAGTCTGAAGTTAAAGCTTCACCTCGCAGTGGTTGAAGAAGGGGGTGATGTCATAGATGGGCAGGACTTAGCCGAGGTCTTGTTCTGTGAGGTAACTAGATAATCAGGCAGATGAGCTTTGCCAACGCTAGAGGGAGTAAGAGAAGACAAAATGAGGTGCTCAGCCTGCCAAAGCTAGGTGCCATTTGGTTTGTAGGCAGCCTTCTGGAATCTCAACATTTTCTAAAGTTTACTACATAAGGTAGTGGTAGCAAGCTTCCAAAAAATACAAGCATGTTAGAAGGATATTTATAAGATTGCACTAGAAAAACACAGGTTCTTTTTTTTTCCATTTTTAAGCCATCTGTATTAAAAAGAAGTTAAAGTCATTTTCATTGTTGACTATTTACAATAATGTTATCATTATGAAGGCTAGTAATCCCAACTGTGAATATTCAACAAATGAATAGAGTGTAGCTTCAAATAAATAACTGATTTATTTAAGGGAAGGGGAACAGGGATGCCAAAAGGTAAAAAAAAAAAAAAAATAATTAAAGTTACTAGACCTTTCTCCTAGGGGTAATAAGTAAATTAATGTTTTTGTTCTACATACCTTTTAGGAAATGAAAGTATTTTTCATATACTTCCATTTATTTGTCCATCTTCTTTAGAACCTAGTAGATATTATATTTTTCCTATTTAGGGAATTGTCTCTACAATAAAAAGTTTTAGAAAAATAGAATACTTTCCTTTCTGACATGTTTTTGCTGCTCTGAATATGGGTTAAGATATAAACATCGTCAGAAGAAAAAAACCTTTCGAGGGTGACTTTGTTTGTATTAAAATAATTTTATTTTAATTTAGGTACATGAATAAACACAGGAAAATTGCAAGACAGACATTATAAATATCTATGTTTAATTACCAAAATTACAGACTTATATTTTAAGTATGGTTTTCATAGATTCGTTTCCACTATTTGGTCAACAATTGCTTTGAGCCCATAAGTGCATTTCACTTTTACATATTGCCGGGAAGAATTTTGCTTTTATATTTACCTGGAGGACAATTTCCTTAAACAAATATTATTTATTTTATCCTTAGAGGTTTCACAACATTCTGTTTTGTGTTTTTTTCAAGTTTCTATGAATGTTTGTTTCTGAAGGAAGCTGGTTAATTGTCTTTTTCAATATTTGATTATGGTCTCTTAATTACTTCATTTAGTTTATCTATTGATATGCTTCTTTGATAGCAGTTTGACCTTCTGAGTTCCTCTTCATGAATGGGTGGTGTCATGCTAGAAAGTGAACCTTTGATAAGAGGTACATTCACCCGTATTATTCTATGATTTCACTTTTTGCTGGTCTCTGAGAACAGACCCATTAAATACAGGAATTTTAGAATTCTGTTGAAAAACCAGTTTCTTAGAAGTGTTAGGTAGCACTAGTTAAACTGAGATGCAGCTGTTCAATTTTTGGAGGAAAGGAAGGTGGGAATAACAGATAATCTCTCAATAAAAGGTGGAGTTTTTTTTTCTTGTTTTTTTTTCTGTTGCCACAAAACAAGCACACGGGTTAAATTATTTTATGAAACAATTCTTTCTAGAACCCATTTTCAGATGGGAGTTGGTTATATTTTAAAAGGACATTTTGACTTGCCCAAATCCTGTGGGCTTTTATTCATATTTAATGAGTTTTGTCTCCATTCAGGCAGACCTTACACAGAAAAGGAAGATAAATGGATAATTTTGGTTATAGGTATCTAAAAGAAAGTACACTGGCCCAGGAGTTAGAAGTTCTGAAGTTTCCATTCCCCATGCTGCCATTTGTTATGTGACTTATTATCTGCTCTGGGCTTTGGTTTCTTCACAAGGCAAATAAAGGCAACAGGAATTTACTGAATGCCAATTATGTATTGTTGCTTTTTTTTTTTTTTTTTCAGCTATGGATTAAAATGTAGAAGAAGGCAAGAGATTGTGAAAAATGTAATCTGTACTAGCTGCACTGACTTTGGAGAAAAACTCTTAAAACAGCCCCCATTCTACCCTGTCAAAAATACATACTCTTTTACTGCCTCATGCTTTTTTTTTTAACTTCCTGCTCTTATTAACCGCCTGAAATTCTGCCAGTTGGAAGTGAATTTATAATGATATGTACCTCTTTTGAAATAATATCTACTGCCTCTGGAAAGATTAAGAGTTACCCTGAGTTACTTCAGATTGCTTTCCTCCTTTGTTAAGGAAAGGAGATTAGCTACAATGAGGGGGTGGCTATCCTAGTAGGAGGGGAAGGAAAAAAGGCAATTTCAGCATGAAGCTCTTTAGGCTGTGATAGTTAGGCAGGGGCTGATGCTTACAGCAGAGAGCACTCAGCTCAGAGAAGAGGAACCAGTGCAATCTAATGTTCAAGAGCATGGGCTTTGGAGTCTAGCATACCTACCCTGTTTCCCTGAAAATGAGACGTAGCTGGACAATCAGTTCTAATGCGTCTTTTGGAGCAAAAATTAATATAAGACTCAGTATTATATTATATCATATTATATTATATTAGACTGGGTCTTATAGTAAAATTATAATATTGTATATTTATATTTATATATTTACATATATATTTATATATAAATATTTATACATATTTATATATTACTTATACTTATATTTATATATTTATAGTTTTATAATATATAAAACTATATTATATTATATAATATTATATATTATCCTATAGCAGATTGTCCGGCTAGGTCTTATTTTCGGGGAAACACAGATAGGTTCCATTTTGGCCTTGCCACATGACTGTAGATAAATTACTAAATCGGAGTTTATGAGCTCAGTGCCTGACTCATAGCAAGTACCCAGTGAATGGTAGTTGTCATTATTAAGATGAGGGCATCTGAGCACCTGGAAAAAAGGGACATTAAAAAGTGGTAGAAAAGTGCACAAAGGGAGGTACGAGAAGACCAATGACAGTTTTTTTCACACTTTTCAAAATTTTCCCTTTGGAGTAGTTCTATAGCCAGGAAATGGGGGAGTAGGTGGATAAATAAATAGGAGATTTTCTTCTTTACTTTTTTTTTTTTCTGTTGTCTTCATGCGTTTCACGGCATCATGTTCCCAGGGTTTAGAACTTAGCTGAGTTCTAGTAGACATTTTGGGTTGAAAAGGTATTTGTTGTTGCTTTTCATTTTGGTTTGTGGGCTAGTCTGTGAATCTAACACTGTAACAGCAGGTCCTCAAATAACATCACTTTGCTCAAAGTCCTTTTGTTATAATGTTGCTGATATACTGTAAGTACATAACTTGTTTATATCAATTAGCCTATGGTAAAATTGGTTTTGTTATATGTAGTTTCTCTTAAAGTCGAACTTATTGACAATGTTAAGTGAGGACTTACTGTGTGTGAGAAAATGCATTTCAAATTGTAAACTGGCTTGAAAATGAACTCCAAGAGCATATCCCAGTTTTAAAACTCTGGGATTATCTAAATTGCAAAGAATAGCAAAGAATTCATAGCAAAGAATTCTTTGTTTCCCCTTTTTTGTGAGAGGATATGCAATGTTCCTAGATGAACAGGGGAGATTGGATTTGTAATCAGGTTTTCCAGGCTCTGCCATTTACTTGTGTATCCAAGTAAAAACAACAACAACAACAACAACAAACCAAACCTCTTTTCGTATAAACAACTACTGGTTGAAAGTGACTACAATACATAATTACTCCATGGAACGATTTAATCCAGGCCTTCCAACCTGTCTAGCCTTAAACTACCTCATTTACTCATTCATTCATTCATTGTACACAATTTCATTGAACATCCTGTAAAAGAAGCTAGTAGGACTAGACGACCCTCAGACAACCTCCAACTATGATATTTGCGATTTAATCTTAGAATGTATTAAATATTTTTTAAATCTTAGAAAGAAGCATGCTTGATATTTTTTCACCTCACCATTCTTCATGAGAATAAATTTTCAAATTTTGTGAAAAACATACAAAAAGAACAGTTCAGGCTTTTGATATTTTAAATTCCTTAAGCTATTATCAGTTGAGAATTTTTGGGGGTGCAAGTGGTTGAATGTCCAAGCCTTACTGTCTAATCAACAATTGCAATCTATTGGTTCATGTAATTGAGAAGTTCAACTGTAAGGTGTGTTTCAGGTAAAGCTGGAAACAAGAATACAGTTTCTCTCTGTTCATGTGCTGCCTTTTTCAGTGTTGGCAGCCTCCCCAGGTTATATACAGTGGACCCGTGGCAGCTTGAGGCTTTCCCCTTAGGCAGTAACAGTCTCGCATATCACATTCCCCTATTGCAATGTTCAAGGGAAGAGCGGTCACCTCTCCGGACTGCTCCTCCACAGAACCCTGCGTTTCACTCTCATTTGTTTCAACTTGATTACATGCTCATTCCAGAGTCTATTACAGGAAGATGGGAGGATACGTTGATGAGCTTCCCCCCACACCCACCCCCCACTCCCCAAGAGCTATAGTTAAGGTTAGCCCCACTCAAATACATGGCTGAAAATGGAGGAGAGGGTATAACCCAAAGGGAAACTGGGCACTGTTTGTTTGAGAAGGAAGGAATGGATGCTGGGGATTAGCTCATTTTTAGAGGACTTGGCATGCTGTAACTTGGGCATGTTTTATAAATTTATAAAATTGAAGCTGCTCTTTTTTTTTCTTCCTTTCTTCTTCTTCTTTTTTTTCTTAAAGCCAGAGTTTCTGTTTAAATTGCCAAAACATCTTTAAAAGATTTTCTATTTGTAGACCCTCTCAAGTCTAGCCCAGTTTTTTTCTGTCAACAGGTAGTGATGCATGTCAGGGCACATCAGTACTACATCTTAACATGAGCCTATGGGAAGTTAATAAAATATAGAGAGAGTGCACACTCAGCTATCTGTAATTCTGTGAAGTCAGGCCAGATGCTTAATGCACCAGTTAGAAACTGTACCACATCTTTCTGAACAATTCCAAGGGTATTGGAGAAATTATTAGATTTCAGCAGGTCACAGATGCCTTAGAATACTAAAAGGTTTTAAAAAATGCTACATTAAACTGTTCTTGTGTTCTGATATTTGCCTTTTATTAGTCAACACTTAAAATGTACCTAAAAACAATCACATATCCCTTTTAAGTATATTTCCAAAACATACTTTGCTGGAGTGAGATCTGTCATTACAGGACTTGAAACAGAAATCAAAGCAAAATCAAAGTTGTTATTTCCCTGCCTGCCTGCTTGTCTGCCCACCTGTGGTACATTCTTCTTTTCTCCAACATTCAAGTTAGACTGTTATACTTCAGGGATTGGGAGAAAGGTGATTAAAAAAAAAAAAAATCCGAGAAGAAAAGCACCCCTTTAGCTTCCCAGGGGGAAAAAAGAGGAATTGTGGTTCAGAACAGGTTAGTAACCCAGTCAAAAGTGATGGGGAGGCAGCTGGCTAGTGCAAAACTGAACGCCTACTGATCCCTGCTTTCCTCCATACTCAAGGCTGTCATGTATGGTCATGTAGACATGTACTGTACAACTCCAGCTGATGTCGGATGTGTCCTTGACCCCTTCCTACTCTCCAATGCCATGCCATCCTTCTGTCTTTGTTCAGAGAGAGAGAGAGAGAGAGAGAGAGAGAGAGAGAGAGAGAGAGAGAGAGAGACTTTAATAAGGGCTTAGTGCTAGCAGAGTGAGTGCAGTCTCCCTCTGATACTTTGTATGTGGCCCCGGGAAATAGAACCTCAATTCTTTGAGCCTTAGTTCTCTCATTTATGAAGATGGAGATATGGGACCCACCGCATTTTGCTGTTATGAACTTCAACAAAGTGGTGCATGTAAGAGTTCACTAGTAAGTCTGAGAAAGCACTTAGCAAAACAGAACTAAAACCTATGGATAGTGGCTTGTTATCTTCGTTGTGATGCGGGGGGCCAGGATCAGTTCAAAAGGCACAATCCACTAATGTTAGGTTGAGCTGTGTGTTTTCACAATTTATCTTTGGGAATGAAACAATTTGAGAAATGCTTCTGCTTACTGTCCTGGATTCTCAGACCTTGAGATAACAGTGTCTAAGGCTGGTTCTGAGACTTAATTATAAATCAAAGGACAGATACCTTATCCTTAGAGATGACTAGTAGAAAACATAGCTTTGGAGGAATGGCTAACAGGTAATAAAAATACATCAATGTACATCTGATTATTGAGATGTATATTTACTAGGTAGCATACAAGTGGATTTCCCAGAAGCCACGTGATTCTCTCTACATAGCTAATTATTGCTCTTAATCTCAGCCAAAGCTGTCAACACTTGCAAACCATCTTATTGTTTCACTATTTCTGGAGTATTGGTGCTAATTTTAGGTACACAAATAGACTTTCTGAGAGAAAGATTTCCTGAAATTGTTGTCAGGTTTTTCTTACTTTCTGGAAAGCAGCTCTCTTTGTGTTTAAGATGATCTCTTCTAGTGATTGCTGTTTCCCTGCACTCCAGATAACTTAGGTACATAAACATGTTTAAGGTTGAAAGAAACATGTTTAAAGTAAAATCAGAGGCTGTCTTATATTACCGTGTTTCCCTAAAAATAAGACCTAGTCGGACCATCAGCTTTAATGTGTCTTCTGGAGCAAAAATTAATATAAGACCCGGTCTTATTTTACTATAAGACTGGGTATAATATAATATAATATAATATAATATAATATAATATAATACCGGGTCTTATATTAATTTTTGCTTCAAAAAAACACATTAGAGCTGATGGTCTGGTTAGGTCTTATTTTCGGGGAAACACGGTATATCTGTTTATAAATGACTACGGAAATTACCCCTCATTGTCCTTGTTTAGGAGAAGCAGATTTACTAAAATTAATATTTCTTTTACCTTGGGAACTGGTTCAAATTGATTATTTGGAAGTATTTTTTAAGACGTAAAGTATTATCAATAAATTAAATTTGGACTAAGTTAATGTTTTATAGTATCTATTGCAAATAAAAATAAGTTAAAACTTGAGTCACATTTACCATTGGGAAATTTTCTGTAAAATATAAATCTAATTTTCTGAGTATGATTTATGACACATATGTTATATATTGATTAAACCATGTGTATAGTCCCCTCTGCTTCACTTCCTTCATATTCTAAGTGTTTAACCTTAAATTTGGGGAATTTAAAAGCATTTTATAATTCTTTAATTAGTTAAGATTTTATTCCTTTTCTTTGACGTGTAAATTTTAGTGTTACAAATTTACAAATGCTCTATTTTACTAGGTTTCTGATGTGCATTTAAAAATTGAGATCTAGACTTCACAAGTTTTATTAAAAGTACACAAATATTGCCAAAATTTATACTTTAGTGAACTTTCAATCTTAATAAGTTGTTTTTTAAAAAATGAGGGTAGAATTGAAAAGTAATTGAAAAAGTATTACTTTGTAAAGTTAATTTCTGTTTGGGAGAAAGCTGAGAAGCTTTTTGGTAGTTGTTTAATTCTCATGTTTACATAGAAGCAATAGGGAACTATTCTAGTTGCTTCCCATGCAGCCCCTCTTTGTTTTCTTCAGTGGCCCAAGGGACAGATTTGTTACTCTGAAGTGCCCACCTGTAATTCTGTCCACCCCTTCTTCCTCGGGGCAAGTCAGAAGTTAGCTTACCAGATCACATCCTATTGACAAAGAGCAAAGCTTGTTGGCTGACTAAAGAATAGGATCGGACAAGTAAAATGTAAACGACAGAGGTTATGCTAAAAATTCTAGTTTAATGTGGGTTTTTAAATACCTAAACACTTTTGAAAATAGGATTTATGTCTTTTTGAAACATTCACTTTAGTTTCACTTTAGCATTTTAAGTTCAGTAAAAGTTAACAGTTTCACGCATTTTTTTATACACTGTAATTAAGTAAAGTTATCAGTATTGTCGTTATTATTATTGTCGTTGTTGGTATTATTTGTCCCTTGCAAGCACATATTTCTGTCTTATATTTGGAAGAATTTAGAGAAAATTATGTTGCATCTTATGAGCTTCCAGTATACCTTTCTAACAGAATATAGAAATAGTTTTCTGATAGAAAGTAGAAGTAGCTCTCTTGTCCAAAATAGAAATAAATGTAGAAATAAATTGTTATAAATGTTAAGTAATTATAAGGAACTTTTAAATCATATTCATATCCTGTGTTCTTGACTAAACAAAACAATATTACCACTCCATTCTAATATAGCTGGTAATTGCATAGCAGGCGCCAGTCCAAGAACTTGTTTTGGACACTCTAAAGATGGTATTAAGGTGGTGTCTGTAGTTCTAAGAGAAGTAGATGCTATTTAGGCTTAAAAAGGTTACAATTTTTTAATGTGCTTTATCCAACTCACTAGCATCCTCTTTGTTTTCTTTCGATTGGCTTTACTTCCAACTAAGTCTCTGAATTAGCTGGTTAGGAGAAATGGGTGGTAAAGTTTTCTAAGTAAGCTCTTGGTTTGAGAGTGTTCAGTAGATACGCTAAACAAAAGGGGTGAAAAAAGACAAGATAGAACAGGCAGTCTAAGAAGGCTCTTCCAGTCTGATGCCTCGCTTGCCTATTGTCTTCCCACAGCTTTTCAACAGATGTTTATGGGATAGCGAGGTATGCTATAAATAAGTCTGTTTACTTTGATTCATTCTCTGTTTAGCAGACTTTATAACCAACCTTCTAAAGTTTCTCTATCCAGTCACACATAGATTATGGGTGCACCAAAACCATCTCATGACAGCTAGATATAGTTTGCTGAGCAATCCCAAAGAAAAGACAAAGAAACCTATTCTCCTGTGGTGGATGAGAAGGTCAGGAGCAATTTAACCAATGCGCTCTGGGCTATAAGTTTATTTTAAATGAGACTGATAGCAGATAAGGAGGGAAATATTTTGAAGATCTATTAGGAGAGAATCACAGCTAATGAAAAAAGCAACAGTATGTTAATTTGTGGGGAACAGAGTAGATAGACTTTGAACTCTTTACCAGTTACTGTGGTGGTAAATGCAAGCAAGGAAGACAAAGGAAATACATATTCTCCTCACCCATCCTTGTAGTGAATTGTAGGGAAGGATAAAGGAGATTATCGAATTATGGAGGCCAATAAGGAAGAAAGACTTGAGCAAACTAGTAGTATCAATGTAATGAAGCTAGTATCCCAATAATGGTGATTATATGAAAAGAGTATGGAAAGCTAAGCGTAACCTAAAATAGTAAAATTTGATTGCAGAGGAGAGAAGTATACTTAAATATGGAGGTACACGTATGTTACTAATTTGGAGTATTCAGGAATATGACATGACTTTGCTCATTCCATTCTTAGGCCCTTCCAGAGAAGAGCGTAGAGGCTTTCCAAAAGCTGCCAGGTATATTATCAGAAGAGTCCACGGGATTCCCAAGTCATTATCTGTTCTGCATCCAGGAATGCCATCCCTTGACCAAGGAAGGGTCTTCTCTGTATGGCAGGGAAACCATCTGCTTTAGGAGAGTGAAAGCTGACACTTGCAAGAGAACTAGTATGGCCTAACTAAGCCACGACCATTAAAAAGGGATGTGTGCATGCAGGCACATGTCACAGTTAAATCACCCTTATGTCCATTGGGGATATGGAGCAGCTTTCGGAAGCTTCTGGTTTATATCCAGATTAACATCTAGTCTAACACTGTAATGTCCATGAAGACAACGGAGTCCTCCAAAATATGAAACCAAAACAAGGATATATTGGTCTTAGAACATGGAATAAAAAATACTTAACGTTAAGGGTTTGTTGTAATTTGTATCAGAAAGTACATGAAAGAAAATATTAAGAAAAAAGTTATACCTGTCTAGGATGTGTCATATATATGTACGTGCTAGAATCCTGACATATATTTCTATTTCTACTTGGCTCTTCTGAACATCGTTTCTTCTTTGACTTCTCCTTTATGAACAACATCCTTCATTAGTAAACAAACAGATTTCTTCACTATTAGGTAAGGTAAACCTCCAATTGTCCAATTAGTCTCAAAAATTGATTTTGGTGGAATATGCTCCAGTTGTATTTTTCCCTCAATATCTCCAATATGGGATGCTTACAAACTTATTTAAAAATAATGAATATTTTTTAAGAGACAAGATAGAATGACTCAGAAGATGATGCTATTAGGAACCATTTATACATTTTTAAATTATAAGAAATGAGTTGACCACTACGATCAGATTTGTTGCAATCAGCTGTTGCATTTTATTTTATAGTTTAGCTACAGCCATTAAATGACACTGTTTAGTAGTTTGTTGTAGAGAGAGAGAGAAAATAATGATCATAATAAGGAAAATAATGTGAATTCCCAGTATCCAGTGTTAACATTGGATTGTACATAGCCTTTCAGTTTTATAACTTACTTGCTTTCTCACTTTTCACACATAATTGTGAACTTGTATTATCAAGTATACCTGGATATTGTGTTATCAAGTATACCTGGATAGCATCAGTTATAATGGGAGCATAGTATACGATTGTTTGCACAGACAGTTATCAGTGTAACCAGCCTGTCTTGCTGGGCACTTGTGTGCTTTTCAATTTTTCAAGATTGTAAGCAAAATTATGATGAAAATGATTCTAACTAAATCTTTGCGCTCGATTAAGTTTATTAAAGTAATTTCTTTGAGGTAAAATTGATGGTTCCAAGAGCTGACTTTTTAAAAATGAACTTGCTATAATTATTAGATTGCCCTTCAGAAAGGATCTATTCTCCCAATCCCTGCACAGTCAACCACACTGGGTATTATTAATCTTTAGTTAATAGGAGATAAATTGGATCTTAATATTGTTTTAATTTGTGTACATGAAAGGTGCACATTTTCTTTCTTTTGGGGCAAGAAGGCATTATGTTTTCCTTCTTTCTCTCCCCCCCCCCCCTTTTTTGGTAAACTTTTATCTATGTCATCCATGTTTTTTGAGAAATTAAACACAGGGAAGTACAGCGAATAACAAAGAGTAGAATATAGAACATCTAGAAGTAACAAAGATTAACATTTAATTTATTTATTATTGCTTTAGATTCTTAATTAGAAATAGAATATAAGAATATGATAAAACTGAAAAATCCTTAGTTTTCTTCCTCCTCCACTTACATTTTCTTGCCCAGAGGTATCCACTATCATGATTTGGTGGTATATTTTCAGTCTATAGTTTTGTATTTGTTTAATTAAATTTAGAATCAGCCATGAACCATCAAAAACTTAAAGTGAGAGTGGCTTAAACAATATAGAAGTTGATTTCTCATTTGTGTAAAAGTTCAGATAGGTGGTCCACGGTGGGCATGAGCTTCTATACTGTTAGTGACGTGGGCTGCTTCTAGCTTATTGCTTTATAGTTGGGGGTCTTCATCTCATAATTCAAGATAGTGGTATCCTCATCCCAGGAAAGACAGAGAAAGGGATGACAAATACATTTGTATTAATAATTACCTATCTGTTACAATTAAAAATAATTATTACTTATTTTAACGATAATTAAATTACTCGTTAATCAACTGAACATTTGTATTCAGTTGTCACCCTATATAAGCAAGACTATGAGGAAAATTATTTTACATATCTCCTCTTTCAAATGGGTCAGCTTCTCTGGCTTATGTAGTTAGAAATGGAATTTCCATGTCTTAGAGAATGACTGCAGGTATAGTAACTATACTAGATATTGGAAAATTCTTCTTTTCTATTTATTAGGATGTTTTCAGCTGCAAATAACAGACAATGGAGTGTGAAATGGCTTAAATAAAGACATTTATTACCTCACATAACAAGAAGTCCAGAGGTAGGGCTGCTCTAGGTTTGGTTAATTCATTGATTCAATGGCTTGCTCTCCTCATGGTTTCAAGGAATCATGTTCAGACAAAACAATGACCAGCATTTCCTAGAATTTTCCCTACTTGGCTTTCTTTTGTATCTTATTGGCTAGAATACAATCACGTGTCAGTGCCTAACTGAATACTTACAAGGTCTGACAAGACCGTGCTAATTGTCTGGGGAACAGGGCCAGTTTCCCTTTAAGAATGTCATCAGGAGAAAAGAAATACCTGAACATGCTGTTAGGAAGCAAGAAGAAGGCAGTATCTGCTATATTTCTAAAGTGGGTGCTACATTCACATCAGTAGTATGTGAGTCCTTAATTTTCAGGGCTTTTGTTTGTTTTTGCCAATTCTGTGAGCATGAAATGATACTCTTTTTGTATTCCTTGGCATTTTTCTGCTCCTAGGGGGCTGCACACCTTTTCAGACATTTTATAGGCCCTTTGGGTTTTCTATTCTGTGAAATGCCTTATTTATGTTCTTTGTTTTGTATTCTCCTGGTTATTTGCATTTTTCTTATTCATTTGTAACAGTTTTAAAAATATATTCTGAATAATGATTATTTGCCTGTGAAGTAATGTTGGAAGAGTCTTCTGTCAATGTAAAGGCTTGTCTTTTTACTAAAACAATAAAAAAATGTTTCCATAACTTAAAGGTTTGTACTTTTTGGGT